>NC_081542.1:8592203-8637396 GCF_901000735.1 Corylus avellana | reverse complement strand
AAACTTCCAAGTCATGGCACCCAAGTGAGCTAAATTACCAAGCATCGAACAGAAAATAATGGAACTGTTATAGACATCTTCATGGATTTTCACAGGGCAGAACAAGATATTGAAGTTCACAGCAATTTTATGATGCCAATATCATTAAAAAAAAAATTATGATTTATAGGACTTTATAATGCATGTCCTGTAATATTGTCTTCTCCGTGGATAAGCAATATTGGCTTCTTAATTCTATTAGCTGACATGAAAGGACTCATCTCCACAGGAGTGGTTGTGGCCTGCCAAGGAGTACTGTTTTCATTCTACACCAATATAACCAAATAACTAGTCCATCAAAGAGTTAAGATATGACACTAGGGAAAATGTCTGTTGGGAAGGGAAAAAAGAAGAAAAAGGTTCAACTCCACAACTGAAAATATCTAGTTTGCTCAAACCTTGGCCCCACTTCCCTCCCTTTCCATTTATTTTCCCCATGATGTTCAATGGATCAAAAGATCAATCGGACCAAAAACCAATACTTGAATAACTAAATCTAGCTTTGATTATAACACTGACACCATCATTTGCACGTTATAACTACAAATTAACAAATACTTTCACTAAATTCCATTTCACCATTTTCCATTTGTTTTTAAGCACTTGCAAACCATTTGTGTTCCTCTGTTATAACTATGTCTTTTGAATTCATAAAGAAGACCTCTTCGAGAACAAGAGAATTGCATATAGCACGAAGGGACCTTGGTCGATACAAAGAGAGCAAAAAAGCTGCGGAGTCAGTTAGTGCTCAAGCAGAATCTGAGCTCTCTAATGCAAAGAAGACAGTGAAAGATCTATCTTTATTAATTGAGAAGTCAAACTCGAAGGCAAAGGCGCAGATGCAAGACATTGAGATGCTAAATAAATCGAGGAGGCGCGAAGAACGGGCATTGGCTGTTAGGAACATTGAGAGTTATCAGTATGCAGAAGTGATGAGAGAACTGGAATTTGTGAAACAGGAGTTGAGTAAGCTTAAGCTAGACATGGCTCATGTTTTGGAAGAGAAATCGCGGACAGAGAAGGAAGTTGAAGCCTCAAGTTCGAAATTGTTTTCTTATTTGAGCTCTGCTCAAGCCCTTTCGAAGGAGATTGAGAAAGCTAATGAAGAACAAGTGCTTGTTGAGGTTGTGAGGATTGAGGCTTTGAAAGAATGCAGAGAGATAGAAGCTCAGAGAGTAAAGGAAGTCACTGAATTATACAAACTAGAATATAAGCAGTGTGAACTATAAAAAGCAGTGTGAACTATAATAAGCAGTGTGAACTATAAAGACAAACTAGAATATGCAATCACTTATTAAATAAGGTTGTTGAGTTTTCGAAAATGACCAAAATATTCCAACCAAGAAAAGCCTGCAGCAGATGAGGTACCCTAATTTGCTTCCAATTTTCATTTATAACGATTTAAAATCATTACTCATACAACAAATTAATTAACCTTCCAAATCACCATTCTCTTTCTACTGTACATATATAAAACTTTTTTTGTTTTTATAAAAGATTTAATTAATTATTGTAATTAATTTGATAATTAAGGTCCTCCTTTAAAGTTTTAATCAGACAACTAATGCACATGTACCTGCCACCTATTTGTTATACCAAATTGTCAACGAGGGGAGAAGCCCTGGGTTTGTTTCAGGAAATGGTTTTGAATGGAATAAGACCCAATGAGTTTAGTTTGTCTAGTATTCTGAAAGCTTGCTCGAGTTTGGGGGATAGTGGTCAAGGAAGGAAAATTCATGGGTATTTGATAAAGCTTGGATATGATACTGATCTATTCTCAGCAAATGTGCTTGTTAACATGTATGCCAAAGCAGGGGATATGGAAGATGCAATTATTGTTTTTGACGAAATTGCACAACCTGATATTGTTTCCTGGAATGCTGTTATTGCTGGCTGTGTTCTTTGTGAGTCCATGAATGGGCTTTAAACTTGTTTGAGCAAATGAAAAGGTCAAAAATATGTCCAAATATGTTTACTTTATCAAGTGTTCTTAAAGCTTGTGCCGGAATGGGGCTCAAGGAATTGGGTAGACAGTTGCACTCTAAATTGATAAAGATGGATTTAGAATCAGATTTGTTTGTGGATGTAAAAAGAAATAATGCAATAGAAGGACTTATATTTGACAAACTGCAGAGAGTAATGCAAATGAGAAATCTGACCAAAAACTATCTTTCTCGGGCATGAACAAACACAGCTTCAACCAACGGAAAAAGAAGTAAAAATCCATACCCAATAATATTCAAAAAAACAGAAATCTAAACCCTAAATACACATAAATCTAATACACTATTCTAGCACCCACTACACATAAATCAAAAAGCCCTAGATTTTGAATGTGGATGAGAGAGAGGGATTACTTACCACCGGTGGAGGAGAGAGAGAGCCTTCGACTTCGCCGGAGTGAGAGAGAGACAGGAGCTTCGCCGGTGGCTGTAGACGTCGCCGGAGTGAGAGAGACAGTGGACGGACAGCTTCGCCGGTGCCGAAGAACTCGCCGGAGGAGAGAGAGGGTGAGCGCGGGAGGGAGAGTGCTGGAGTGAGAGAGAATTTCCGGTGGCCAATGAACTCGCCGGAGGAGAGAGGGTGAGCGTGGGAGGGAGAGCGAGGGACTGAGAGAGGAATTTTAGGATTTCTGAAATTTGATTTTTACAGGCCTTTAATTTGGTTTTAAAAAAATATATAATAAAAAAATAAATAAATGCCATGTAGGAGAGAAGTTGGTTTTAAGTTGGGTTTGTCTTGTGCCTTTATCAAACCTCTTTGTATATATATATATTTTCACATAAGCTGATGCCAAGACATTTTTACCCATTTTTAATTAAAGCCTGTTTGAGATTATGTTTAAGAAATAGAACTTTTAAGTCAAAAAAGAGCTTTTTAGATTTTTTTAATCCTTAAAAGCAGTTTTAATTTTTTTACCAAACGAGTATTTTTTCTTTAAACGAACTTTTTGAGTGTTAAAAGCACTTTTAAGCTCCTCAAACACAATTCCAAACATATCATTAGTCATTTTACATAAAAGTGCAAAATAACTACTTCATTGTGAGTGCTCTAATGAGTTTTGAAATGCATTATACATCCCATTATCTATTATTTATCTATATTATTTAAAATATTTTTTTATCTTTCTCAATTTCTTTTCTAAGGATTGTATTTTTTTGACGGTATTTCTTTCAAACGGTCTTTGTGTTTTTTTTTTTTTAGTGGTTATTTTTAAAAAATGGTTATATATTTTTCAAACACAATAAACTCTCAATACAAACTGTGCAGGGATGTGTATCTGCACATAAGTATGTTTTTTTTTTTTTTTTCTTTTTGTGAGTACATAAAAAAACTATAAACAGGAAAAGAAAAACAACAAACTATGAAAGCAATAAAAAGTCTGGAGGATCCTTCCCACTGGTGATAGGAATCGAGCTAAAAGAAGAAGAGTGATAGGGAATGCAGCCAGAAAAATTTATGGCCGCGGCCCAACATGCTGCATAATGGGCGCAGAAGTTTGCATTTTTGGTGACTTTCCTAGCTTCCCAAAATGAAGATGCTGGGATAGAGTCAATGGTATCCAAAATAACGGAAGAAATCCTCCAATCAAAAGAGAGAGCGGGCTACTGGAAAGCCAGAATGACAACTTGGGAATCCCCTTCTATAATAAATTTACCAATATGAAGTGAAGTAGCTAGAGAAATTGCCAATTGAGCTGCAAGAGCTTCTCCATAATTAGGAAGACAAGCCGAACTAATTTGAGAGAGAATCCGAATAATAGAGCCATTTGAATCTCGACTGACCGCTGCTTGAACAGAAAAAGAATCTCTAATGGCTATATCAAAGTTAATCTTAAACCAAGTCACAGATGGAGGAGTCCAAATTTCTTCTATGAGAGAAGACCTAATATTCCATGCATGAAAATGTTCCAAACTAATTTTGTTTATATGAGCAGAGATGGAATGAGCATTCACAATTTTTCCCTCATGTTAGGCTTTGTTGCAATAGAACCATAAAAGATCACATGCAACAGACGGAAAGATCTGGAATTTATGATGATCAGCTGGTGGAATGGCTAGAGATATACCAAGAGAAAGAATCACATTTATCCAATCAACCATGTTTGAGAAATTTAGAGCAAAAGAGTCAAGAGGCTAAAAAGAATTCCGCCATACAACTCGAGCAAAGATGCAATTGAAAAATAGATGTTGCAGCGAATCCAGAGAAGATTTGCATAAAGGGCAATGGTTCAAGGAGTTATTTGTGGAAAATAACTCATCCAATCTAGCCCTTGTTGGGAGAATATTCCAAGCAATTTTCCAGAGAAAAAGTCTCAACCGATCATTCAGATTTAACTTCCAAATAGATTTCCAAAAAGAGAACGGAATCTGAATAGGAACTGGGAGAGAATGAGCATGAATAATGTAGAGATAAGCCGAATTTGAAGAAAATTTTCCTGAGCAAGAAGGAGTCCAGAGATATTGTGGAAATGGATTCAAGGAGCTTTTAATCTTCAAAATTTTTGCAACAGTGGCTTGATTGAATATAGCTGATATCGTAGACAGATTCCATTGCAATGGAGATTGTTGAAGTAGGTCAGAAATATGCAAAGAAGGCTAAATTCTATTACAAGGAAACCTCGGAATTGGTTTGAAGTCTGTCATAGTGGGAATCCAAGCATAAGTTCATATAGGAAGCGATGATGTTTTTGCGACCTGAAGGCAAGCTCCAAAAAGCAAAAGAGGCTTGCTCTTTTGAATTCCTTTCCATAACCATGAAGCTGAGGGTGTGATTGGCGAAGAGAATAAGTTACCATATTTAATGTACTTCGCTGAGAGTTGCCGAACCCAAAGAGAGTCAAAGTTTGAAAGCATTTTCCAACCAAGTTTAGCAATCAAAGCAAGATTGAAATCTTTCATTAGCCTAAAACCCAAACAACTTGCTTGACAGGGTAAGCAAATTGAACTCTAAGATTTTAGAGAAAGATTTCGAGATTTACCTTTTGGGAGTCCCCACCAAAAATCTTTAAAGATTTTATCTAGCTTATGGCAAATGGTATCGGGGAGAAGAAAAGTGCCCATCACATAAGAAGGAATAGTAGATGCTGTAGATTTAATAAGCATAGATCGTCCCGCTTGAGACAGAGTTTTAGCATACCAACCATCAACTTTACCCACAACCCTATCTAATAAAAACTGAAAGTTTGCTAATTTCGAACGACTTAAGAGAAAAGGAAGCCCTAGATAGATAGCTGCAGAAGTTGGTGATTTAAATGGAAGAATATTATTGATGCCTGTTCGAGTGGCAGCTGCCATATTTTTGCTTAAATGAATAAAAGATTTTGAAATGTTAACCTTTTGACTAGACTAGCTGCAATATTGATCTAAATAGGATTTTATTCGAGATGCTTTAGTGGAAGTGGCTTTAGCAAAAACTATCAACTCATCAGCAAATAAAAGATGGGTAATATGAGCACAAGAACAACCGATCCGATTTCGTTTGAATAAGCCCAGAGATTCCTGTTGATGAAAAAGTCGCGAAATAACTTTAGTACCCAGTATAAAAAGAAAAGAAGATAAAGGATCTCCCTGTCGTAAACCTCAATCTGGAGCGAAGAACCCAAAAGGACTGTCATTAATCATTATGGAGAATGTCGTGGAAGATATACAGATACGAATCCAATTTATCCAAAGTGGGTGAAAGGCCAATTTGGATAACATAGCTAGAAGAAAATTCAATTCCATCCTGTCAAAAGCTTTCTCCATGTCAATCTTAACTGCCATGAGACCACCTCGTCCTTGTTTTGATTTAAGAGTGTGAAGGAGCTCATGAGCTAAAATATAATTATCTTGAATATTTCTTGCAGGCACAAATGTAGATTGATAAGGAGAGATTATGCTAGGAAGCATAGATTTAAACCTATTAGTCAATATCTTGGAGATAATCTTGTAAATGATATTGCACAGACTAATAGGCCTAAAGTGATTCATAGAAAAAGGACCAAGCTACTTCAGAACAAGAGCAATAAAAGTATGATTTTGTTCACTCAAAAGATGGTCGTGTGAGAAGAAATCTCATACACATTGGAGAACCACCTCTTTCACAATGTGCCAATATTTTTTATAGAAAAGTGCAGTAAAACCATCGAGTCCAGGGGCTTTAGCTGACCCAATACTGGAAAGAGCAGTATAAATTTCTTGTTTTGAAAGAATATTGCATAACATTTGATTTTCCTCTTCCGAAATAACATTCTCAAATAAAGATAGCATGTCATAAAAAATAATAGGGCTTGAAGAGGAGAATAATGTTTTGAAATGATTCGTAAAGCAATTCCCAATAGCATTACGATCAGAAATCCAAGTACTGGAATTGGACCTTAAGGAAAGTTATAGTATTGCGCCTTCGCTTTATGAGAGTAGAGGTATGAAAAAATTTGGTATTTAAATCTTTACAAGTCAACCAAAGTTCACGAGACTTATTTTTCCAAAGAATTTCCTCTTTTTCCAAAAGATCATTGAGCACTTTCTGAAGCTACAACTCCTCTAAATGATTTTGAGGCGAAGGAGAAGCTTGTTGGATAACATCCAGCTTTCCAAGAGTTGCTGTAGTATTTTTTTGTATGTTACCAAAGTGCAGTATATTCCAACTCTTTAGAACAGCTTTTGTAGATTTCAAACGTTTAGATAAAATAAAAGTTGGAGAACCATTCGAGACATAATCCCAAGCCATAACTACAACTGATTCACAGGATGGATCTCTAGGCCAAAATTCTTCAAATCTAAATGGACGATGTAACATGGAAGAATCCATAGAAGTGTTGAGCAATAGAGGGTTCTGATCAAAAGCATGCCCAGGCAAATGGCGAAGAGAGAAAACTGGAAATTGATGAATCCAATTAGTATAAGCAATACCTCTATCCAATCGCTCTTTAATATTGTGATGACCCTGTCTATTATTAGACCAAGTGAATGGATTACCAGAAAAAACCTAAATCAACCATGCCGTATGAATCCATAAAAGAGTGAAAAAAATCATTGGAAGAACTAGCAAACGGGCGTCCACCTTGTTTTTTCAATTGATTCAAAATCATAGTGAAGTCTCCAATACACAACCAAGCCCCAAAAAAATCTTTACCCATAGAGTCCAGAGATTCTCATAATTTAAATTTATGAGTACTATAAGGAGAGCCATATATACAAGACAATATCCAAGGTTTATGAGGAGGATCAGAGTAACACCAAGCACTTATTGTATTTATATTGGAAAGAAAACATTCAAGGTCAACACCAAAACGCCAAGCTAACAAAAGTACTCCTCTAGAGCCAGAAGGAGGAACATGGGACATCAAAAAGAAACCAAGCCTATTCAGTATAATAGTAGCATCATATGGTTTAGTCTTAGTTTCAGAAAGAAAAATTACATTAGGTGAATGTTTTCTAACCTTTGCCCGTAAACTACGAATTGCAGAGGCACGAGATAAGCCTCTACAATTCCAAGTAAGGAAAATTATATCTTAGGAGGGGGCCTAGGCAGACCCGCTCCCTTAGAACGAACAACATTAGAAGAATGAACCTCAACATCATCTCTAACAAAATTCCCATAAGCCTGAGTAGCTTTTCCAAAGCTCTTGGTTCCTCTTAAAGCCCAATAATACTTGCTGGAGAGATCCGAATTTACACTTGTGAGGCAGTAACAGTCTTAGCTCCAAAAGACTTGGTAGAGGAATTGCCGAAAAAAGAAATATTCCCAGCAGCTTGAGAAGGGGTAAGAGAAGCAGTCTGACTCAACCGAGACTGAGCCAAGGGACCTCCCTATTCAATAGTAGGGAAAGAGCTTTCACTTTTAGAAATCTGCATGCCTTAGTTAGGGAAGTGGTCACTCATAATTGAAGAGAAAGGGTTGTGCAGAAAAGCTGTAAAATGACCCATTGTCGCAACCGAGCTCGAGTGAAGCCAACGACAATGCAACCATTTCCATACTGGTAAAAGAGTCATACTGGGGGACAGGAATTTGCTTTGATTTTTTCAGAGATCTTGCCGAGTCTTCACCAATGTCCATCAAAGCCACCCTCTTTTTCTTATTTGTGGCCAACAATTTCAAGGCAGGGGCTAAAGGCGGGACATGAGTATCTAGGAGATGAAATGGGGATTGTTGAAAGGGAAGGTGCAGGGAATCGAAATGGACAAGTGGTAGGAGGAGGTGTTTTCAGTGGGTATGGATGGAAATGTGTGAAGTGGGTAGATTATTAAGTGGATTTGCGGGTGGGATTTTGTTTTGGGCTAAAAGTGAAAGGTTGGGGGAATATGGTAGGCCCAATAGTGGGGGTATGGGATTTGGTTGAAACTGGCCTTGTTGCATTAGGAGAGTGAGGTTCAGGGGGCCCAACCGTGGAGATGGGCGAAATATTTAAGACAAGCCTTGCAATATTTGAAGAATAAGATTCAAGAAGCCCAACAATAGAGAAATTTGTTTTTAAAAAAACCGGCTTTGATAAGTTAGGTGACTGTATTACAGGAGGCCCAACAGAAGATATGGTTGTCTTATTAAAAACTAGCCTTGGCATATTTGAGAAATGGAAATCAGGAGGCTCAATAGTGGTAGTGTGCTGTAAGGGAATATACATGGGCTCTGATATTTCTTAGATGTTGGTAATAGTTGAATCCATGAGATAAGGTGAAGCATAACCATAATAATATTGAAGAGGAAAATTTGCAGCGTTGATGATAGGATATTGTAGGTTTGAAATTAAAGGTTGGGCATTAATGAGAGGAGCCTTACCTTTGTCAATAATAGTTGAATGTGTTGCATCAGATGAAGGAGAAAAGCTGGCCTCTGATGACGTGGATGAAGGAGATCCACAACACCCAGTAGAGTTTTGAAAGTGGCCCACGTGTTGCTTGCCTACAGCCTTTATTGACAATTGGGCAGAATCTTGAGAGAAATTTGAATCTTGGACAGCAAGCTGAGACACGGGATTTCTTGGAATTATCTGCTACCGAGTGGACTCACCACCATGAGAGGCCGTACCATAAGCTTCAGAATGGATACCTTGTCCCTCCGTAGACAACCCAGAACCAGAATTACTCCCTGAAGTAGCAGAAACAACCCCTGGGCTTGAAAAAGACGTGCCTTTGAGAGATATACCGTATCTAGTATGAGGGTGTGAGGATGGTGGAGCAGGACAAAAAAGTTTCTTATGACCAATTAATCTAGAGAGAGTGCAATAATCTGCCAGCCTCTCATATTTAAAATTAACCCACAATGGATCTTTACCAGAATGAGGAATGTGGAAGCCAGGGACTAAAGGTCTTGAGGTGTTGAAATCAACCTTAATCCTTAGATGCTGCCTACAAATAAGACCCATAATGGTACAATTTTCCACTTCTAGCAAAGTACCAAGAGCTTTACTAATCATGATTGCATTACGAGTAGTCATATTTTGCATAGGAAGACCATGAATTTGAACCCAAAATGGACAGAAGGTAAGCACAACTTCATTAATGGTTAAAACAGTAGACCAAGGATGAAGAAGAAGAAGAGAACCTTTAATATTCCATGGTCCTTGCTGAAGAATACGCTCCATGTGACACTTTTATGGAACAGCAAATAGAAACAGATTTGGAGCCATGACTTCCACAGCCAAGGGGGCAGCAAAACTCCAGGCTGAAGCTAGAGTAGACCTGAACAATTGTTAATTAACAAGTTTCAATGTGAGTAACCTTCCAGGATTGCAAACGCTTCTTGGTGAGGTGGAGCTTCCTCTAGAACTTCAAGCTACTTTGGATTGTCCCAGCCTAAAGCAGTTATTTCTTCAATAAAGATTTGCAGATCATCTTGAGAGATTTGGTTATCAGCCATAATGAGGAAACCAATCAGACCAATGACTAAGACTTGAAGACGATGAGGACTTAAGAGGAGATCGAATGATCGCACATAAAATAAAAAGACCAGTCTTTTTCAAAGAGTCTATCCAAGGAGAGAATGAGGGAGCTTCTAGAAAAAGCGAGAGCTTGCTTCTTCTTTTTTTTCATTATTGCACACAAGTATGTTAATTAATGACAAAAAATAGTTGCTTGAAAGAAGAAGAGAGAGGCAAAAATCGTGGGGGGGAAAGAATAATAAGAATAAACAAATAATAATAATAATAATAAATTTAAAGAAAGAGAGAGGGAGATAGAGAAATATTAAATAAATTATATGGATATGTGAATAGGTACATAAATACATCTAAAATGCAAATGGCTAATTTCATGTGGGGTTACTTTTACTCAGTTAAAGGATAAGACATTGATACATTAATGTTATGGCATGAATATATTTTGATATGAGAGCTTTTTTATAGTTGTATATAAACCCATGACGATGCAATAATTTTTTAAGATTAAGGACCTATTTGGGATTGCGTTTGAGTGGTTTAAAAGTGCTTTTAACACTCAAAAAGTCCGTTTAAAGAAAAAAGTATCTGTTTGGTAAAAAAATTAAAAGCACTTTTAAGGGTTCAAAAAGCCTAAAAATGGCCAAAAAAACACTTTTGGCAAAAGCTTAAAAATGAAGCTTTTGCCCAAAAGCTTTTTTTGACTTAAAAACTCTATTTCTTAAACGTTTTTTTGACTTAAAAACTCTATTTTTTAAACGCAATTCCAAACAGGCTCTAACAATATGTTAGCCGTTTAATGACGTTTAGCGTATTTTGTTGTGCATGAAAGTGTTAATACGACCTAGGGCACCATTAAGCTTCATATAAGCACCTTGGATCGTGTTAGAATAGCTAAAGCCAGCAACTTTGTGGAGTTGGACATTTTGCATGCCTAGCGAACGATCATTTTAAGTGCCGAACGTTCAACAAAGAATGTTCGAGGTGATACATGAGCATTCGGCGAGTAGTCATAATGACAATTTTATCCCTAATTGAGACATTATGTATCTTCATATAGATCCATGGTTGACTTGAGGTATTTTCTCAAATTTTGAGGTTGTGGAGCCTCAAGATGATCTTATGGAATAACCCTACAACTCAAATGAGTAAGACTCACATGTATACTTGTTATTATTTTTTTTTATGCATAACATGATTATCTATTTTTTTAAGCAAAAGGGTATGAAATAGTAACCAATTGTGGCTATTTTACTTGACGTGACCATGGTAACACATGCCCATTAAGAACTGCTCATGAGGGACCTGGACAATAGGAACCGTAGATGCTCCCTCAAGACCAATTGAACCATAGTTTGACCTAGCTTCACAAAGACTTAGTGGTTTCCAATGCGACTAATACTAATCAGGTTTGTGTAAATGATTTTTAACTGCGAATAATCAAACTCACAAGTCACACCCTAGTACATGCCCAACCTCATGGGGATTTCCTTGATACCACTGAACCATTGCCACTGGTGGTTCATAGTATGATTATCTTATGTATTAAACGTATATGTTTACAACTGATATGAAATATATTTTAGACCACTATGAACTATATTTGTAAAAATGAATGATGACGTAAACAAGTGATGATTTGTAAATGCATGCTTGTATATAAAAGATAGTGAAAAATGAAATTGCATCGTATGATATGATATACTGATACATTGGGGATAAAGGCCATGTGCTTACTAAAATTATAAGGGTTTAGTCCTATGGTCAAAGATATTTACTTTTAATGTTTGGCTTTGGATTCAATAATTGTTTTGTGATGGGCGCACCATGTCTGGATGTGGTCACATTTAGAGATTTGCTAGTGGTGTAGGTTATCCAAGGTTGGACTCAGTTAGGCTGCTAGTAAAAGACGATATGCAGCAATATCGTAGACATCGGTATTGTACTACGGGTCCTTAGAGACAATGTCAACCTTACCAAAAAGGGATTAAGGGTTTTGATATACTATATAGATTTAGACTACAAGATGATTATTTTTGTAGCATATATTGTATGTATATTGTATTAATGATTATATTGTCAAATAATGAACCGTAATCTAACATTGGTACATGTGATTTATAAGTATTTGAGATCACCATATGACAACCTCAACGTCATGTGTATTTATACTTACTAAGTTTTAGACTTAAACTTGTATATTTGCCACCTATGAAACATGTGTTGTTTAATAACTAGTTTAGTCGACGATAGATCTCGAGAGGCGCACCATTCTTTTGAATGACACAGTCAATATTATTTTTGAGGAGCTAGATTATGTTTGGCTGAATAATATATGTTACACCCCATAAAATTAATTTACTGGTAATTAACTCACTGGTTTGACTTTCAGCCCCATTCCATAACGAATAAGACTAAAGAATTGCATACTCTCCGAAAGAAGTCAACAACAGACATGTCTTAACCCTATTAAAGCACAATGCCTTGGTAATGTAATTATGATGTCTCCTAAGTTAAATCAATAGACTTTTATCAACCTAGGGTGTGACTGGCATTTTTTTTCAAAACAAATTAATAGGTAATTGACTTGTGGTATTGCCTTAAGATTGTCTAAAGCAAACCGAACGTTGTAAGTCATTTGCTTGACATCTTCATCCTACATAATTTTCTAGTCTAGAGCCTAGCAACCTGCTAATTTGCATAACACCACCGTGTTCAACAGGTGGAAGAAAGTAATTACGCAAGTGCACAACTTAATATGTATACTGATATGAATCCGACCATAAGCAACAATTCATCACCTTGAATATCAAATGTGAGTTTTTT
This sequence comes from Corylus avellana, assembly GCF_901000735.1. NCBI lineage: Eukaryota > Viridiplantae > Streptophyta > Magnoliopsida > Fagales > Betulaceae > Corylus > Corylus avellana. Next base: position 8,624,675 of record NC_081542.1, on the reverse strand, counting down.
GTAAAAATATGTACTGCTCTCATTATTATGTTGTTAAGGAAAAACAAAGTTTATTTTGTAATATAGTGGCACAATACTAGTAAGAAGTCACATATTTGAATGCAATACATCATGTAATATATACATATATATAATCACATGCTTAACATTAATCATAATTATTATTCGTATAGTCAATCAAAGCCCTTAACCCCTTGTTGGTTGGATTGACATTGTTCCAAAGAACCTGTTGTACAATATTGGTGTCCCCGATATTACTACATACTGTTTTTTATTAGCAACCCAACCAAGTACGACCTCGATGACTCTATCAATACATGTTGTGGCAGTCACAAATCAACAATTGAATCAAAAGTAAACATTAAAAAGTAACCTCAAGACTGATTTTGCTTTTCTTTTCTTCTTTTTTTTTGGCTTTTTTTTTTTAAGAAAAAAAGAGAAAAACAGGAAAATAGAAGTAGTGCACATGATCCGAGCACGTGATGAAGACCCATGCACCTAAATCATATGGCCACGTGTAACTTCTTCTTCAACCATTTTTTCACAATTTCAGGTGTCATTTTACGAATCTCTCTGGTTTTCTTCTTCAATCGCGTCCATCTCTGACAGAAACTTTCCCTCACTTTCTCTCCCTTTTTCCCTTTCTCCAATCACCGGTCCTCCAATTCCACAGGGATCTGGGGTTTCTCCCGCTTCCTTCCCCCTCAAAAATCTAAACCCGCATTGAATCTTGAAATTCAACTTCTTCGAGCTTCGATTCGTTGTAGGGTTTTCCTGATTTGGCAATTGTGGATGAGAGAGAGACAACGGTTCTGGTTCTGATGAGCATGGAGATCGTGACCGATGCGGCGTCGTTCGACGCCGAACTCTTGCAGCTCCCGGAGGTATCTCCTTTGGCCCTCAAATCGAATCCGGCATTCGCCGAGAAGCTCTTCGAGCAGTGGCTCTCGCTTCCCGAATCTAATCGACAGGTACTTGCGTGTAATGCTTCGATTATTTCGATGTTTTGTTTGCATTCTGAACTCGAAATGTTGCTTTTGATTACTTTCCCAAGGCCGTCTTTGATGTGTCTTTCTTTATAGGAAAAGAAAATAAAAGAATCTTATACGGTACGTGAATGAATGAATGTATTTATTTGTGCGCGTAATTATACTCTTTTAAGTGAATGAGATTTCTAGCTGGAAATGAGAATTTCATTGCCTGACGATTTACTAGGAAATGTGAATTTTTGCGTGGTAGCTAGAAATATGAAGAATGATAGTTGGTTATATAACCACACTGAAGATTTAGGTTAATGAGGAACTGGGTTGTTAGTATTGTGGTGTATAACTAAGCAAGGGTTCTTGTTGTGAAGATGCAACTTTTATCCCTCCACTTTCTAGAGTTATGTTGTTTTTTGATATCTTTAATGGTTCCCATGAGAGTTTGCACAAGAGTGGGGGCTCACTGATGTTGTACTTGGCTGTCAAGAAGTCAACTTAAACCGGATGGTTGTTGAAGATGGAGTTATTTTCTCAAATGATGAATTCGATTAAGCTGCATTTGCTTTTGGGTACTCTCCAAACAAATGAAAAGGCTTGGATGTTGAATTATGTACTAAAAAAAAAATCTATTGTGCTAGAGGACCCTGAAAATATTGAAGCCACCATGATACATATAATGTTTGTGTGTGTGATTATGGATAGTTATAGGGTTTAGTTGGGCAGGCAGCAAATAACTCTAATTTCTGGGGCTGGTAGTAGCTTCTTGGTGGTGGTGCTAGTAGGCATTATTCAATGTGGCGCTATTAGTTGTGGTTGCAAGAGCTTTAGATGCAGTAAGTGATGGTTTGTCAGGTCGCTGGTAAGTTGGTGCTGGTGCTGGTGGTTTGGAGGTTCTTACGGCAGGAGTTGGTAGCATGTTAGGTGTTGCTTAGTGCTGTTATCAAAGGAGGTAATAATGGCAGTGGGTGTAACTTCGACAATGATAATATGCTTCATGGATCACTATATAAATCTAAGCTGATTTTGAGAAATTTAATTGTTGTCAAAGGTTGAAATCTTGATTTGGAGAGTCCTGAAATTGGAGAAAGGATATTGTCATAATTGCCAATCGTCCTTGGACATAATAACTTCTCCTTCCCATAACTAAGGGGTGGAGGGTTGTGAATTCAATTTTGTGTGGGTGTGTGAGTTGTACATTTATATAATAAAAGAAGAAAGGAGACTGTCCTAACCTACTCATGAAGGTTTTCAAATGGGCAAAAAAGCCATGCTATTTCTTCCAAGCTGACCAGGATATCGATTACCTGAATAATGGTAACTAGTTGGTTGCTGATTGTTATTTATACAGAGGGATTTGGCTTGGCTTTTTGTTTTGTCTTAGCTTCCACAATAATTTGACATGGCATTCACACATTATCTTCTGATGAAAAAAAAAATCTCGGATAATAAAACTCAATCTACCTCAATTAACATTGTGTTCTGGTTGAAATTCCATTTGTTGTTTTCCTTTTTTAGTTTTTTTTGAATTAATTTAGGCCTTTTTTGAATTTTGAACATATGATAACGTTATTGAATTCTAGTCATTCATTGCTAGTTAATAGAATACAGTTCATAGTGTTTTCACATTTTTTTTTTGATCAATGGATTTCATAAAACTTGTAAGCTTCTAATTGTTTAATGGCAAGTCTAATCCCTAGCAGGTGCCCCATTAAATTTTTTAGTTAAGTATAGACTATACTTCTATATATTGTTTCTTGCTATCCTAATTAGCTATAATATGACCTTCCTCCTGAAGCTAATGGATGGAATGTATTCTAATTTTCATTTTTCTCTTGTTTTAGGTGGCTTCGTTGCTCACTGAAGCAAAGGCGGGTGGTCCCTTGAATGTCCCTGGAAACTCTTCTAGTCCACATGCTTCCACAAGCAATTCTTTGCCTTCTATGTTTCCTGCTGGCAGTGCCCCTCCACTTTCACCGCGAAGTACATCTGGTTCCCCTCGGATAATGAAACAGAGGATTGGTCTTTCTAATTTGGGTTCACCCCTGAAAGTAGTTAGCGAGCCAGTTAAAGAATTGATACCTCAGGTTCAACAAAACTCCAATATTCATTTTCAAAATAATTTGATTGCACTATTTGCTATTCTCATCCTCTAGATAGCTGTTTTCTTGTGCTTAGCCTACTAAATTGATTTTTCAGGGGGATGTTGGTGATAATTTCTAACATGACTTGCAATGCTTGCAGTTTTACTTTCAAAATGGTCGTCCACCACCAAATGAACTAAAAGAGCAATGTTTATTTAGAATTAATCAGTTTTTCTATGGCCACTTGGATGGACTGCAGATGCATGGTGAGATACACTAAGCTATCAATGTAGGTAATACTCCTAGAACTGATTTACTAATTCTTTCCTTGGCTTATCAGAATTTAAGTCAGTTACTAAGGATGTCTGCAAGCTACCATCATTCTTCTCCATGTCTCTTTTCAGAAAGATTGATGTTAATAGCACTGGTTTTGTCAGAAGGTATGCACTTCTTATCATTGTTGGAGAAAGTAGTCTCACATTGCAACTATGTTGCATCTCCACTGCTGTTTATTATATTGTAATTCTAACTTTTTACTCAAGTATTGTGGATACTTCAATACTTGCTACCTCTTTCAAATTCAACAGAATATTCATTCAATATTTACTGAGGAAAACTCAAATATCCGAAGGTTTTCTTTCTGCTACTGGAAGGTCTTGGATATCCTGCTATTCCTTACTTCAAGGGCATGCTCCTTTACCCGCTTAAGTGGACTATGCTTATGCTTCTCGTCCCTTTCCCTAAAGAATGGTTTTGAGCATCTTTCTACTTTAGTATTCCTGGTGGGTAGGGGTGCTTTTAATTAGACTATCACTGCCAATTATGAGAAACTTACCACCACCATTCATAAGAAGCTTACATTTTGGAGGTTCTTAGATGTCTTTTAACCCCTTCATAATTTTCAGGTTATGCTAACTGTGCATCCTGGAAACTTAAAGCAGAAACTTCTGTAGTTATTAACATTTAGGCCAGGGTAAATGAAGAATCTCGTGGTTGAAAGGGAAAGTCCAGGGGAAAGTAAGAACCTTAGTGTGAAAAGGGATTCTTGATGTGATATGCAGCATTGCTGCTTTGGAAGTGGACTGCGATAATCTAGATGATGAACACTTCATTGATTCTCTAAATAAATGATCGTTTGCACGGGAAAACATATTTGTTGGTGATCTATATGAAGTTTTTTAAAGCAGTGTGGACGAAAGTGGAAGGTTGATCTGGATGCCCAAGGGATTCATTACTAGAAAGCTAAAGGAGATGTCATCTGTTTGTTAATCAAGCTTTCTCACATACTTGTGTTGCTCATTATAGAATAATAACGCTTTTCATGTTAGTTAACCTGACATAGTCTTCCATTGATGGCATTAGGAAGTATACCTATACTTGTTCCAAGGCATGCAAAAGTTAACCTAAAGAATTTTATCTTACTCTGATGTCCTCGTGTGACGATATTTTTCTCTCTATGCATAAGTTGCCATGGTCGAGGGTTTTTTTCTTGGTTTTAATTTGAGGAACATTCATGTCATTGCCATCAAATGGGTTAGAGGGTTGTAGGGGATTTGGTGAGTGGGGAAACATGATTTATGTTCTCCTCTGTGTAGTCAAAACTAAGGCTTTGTTTGAGTTCTATTGTAGCTTTAAAGTCCTAGCAAAAATGTTGAAAACAGTGTTAGATGGAACGGCGTTTGGCTAGTTGGAAGAGGCTAAGGGTGGTAGGTTGATGCTAATTAAAAGCACTCTTTCCAACTTGCTTACATATCATCTGTCCCTTTTCCCCATCCCCGTCGGTGTTGCTAACTGTATTGAGAAACTTCAGCCAGTTTTTTTGTGGGGTGGAACTGTTTAAATTTCATCTTGTCAGTTTGCCTAAGAGTTGTACTTCGATTTTTGTTTTCTGGTTTGGGTTTTAGAAACCTGATTCAATTTAGTTGAGTTCTCTTGGGGAAATGCTTATGGCGTTTCACTGCGGAGAGGGAGGTTTGGAGATTGGTGGTGTAAGCTAAATTTAATAGTATGTGGGGAAGGGTGGTGCTCCAATGAGGTTGCTGGATCTTTGGGGTTAGTGTGTGGAAAAACATTAGGAGGGGGTGGGAGGTTTTCTCTAGATTCATTCAATTTGAGTTGGGAGATAGGTTTAAGTTCAGGTTATGTCATGATTTGTGGTGTGGTAACCAACCCTTGAAGGCAATTTTTTCGGAGTTTAGCATTGCTTGCTGTATGGAGGCTTCGGTGGTAGAACATGTGCAGTTTATTAACAACACTCTTTAGTGGAATATTACTTTTTCCAGACCAGTGCATGATTGGGAGGTGGAGTTGGTCTCTTCGTACTTAAACCTCTTGTACTCTTGGTTGAGATGAGGTGGGTAGGATAAAATCAGTTGGATCCCTTCCAAAAGGCGGACATTCAAGGCCGGATTCTTTTATCATGCGCTTTGCCACTCGTGGGCTCCACTCTTCCCTAGAAGAGCATTTGCAAAAATAAGGCTGCTTCGAGAGTGGCTTTTTTTGTGTGGACGACAACATTGGGGAAGATTTCAACTCTGGATAACTTGAGAAAGAGACACGTCATAGTGATGATTGGTGTTGCACGTGCAACAAGAGCAGAATACCATATATCATCTTCTTCTCTACTGCAAAGTGGCTAAAGATTTATTGGTTTCAGTCTTTCGTCTATTTGATTTGGAGTGGGTTTTACCTCAAAGGATGGTGGATTTGTTGGTGTGCTGGAGAGGTCAGTTTGGAAGCCTTGAGGGTGACTTCTTTGTGCTTGATGTGGTGTATTTTTGATAAGAGTGTAATGCTCGGAACTTTAAAGATTGTGAGAGAACGGTCTCAGAGTTAAAAGCTATTATGTTTAAATTTCTCTATGTTTGGATGGTGGCTTAAAACAGTTATTGCTTTTCTAATTTTCAGAATTTTTGGAGTTTTGTTCTTCTTCCTCTCCCTAATTGGTGGTCTCTTTTGTATGTTTGTTGTGTACTTGGGTTGCACCTCTTTGTGTTTTCTAATGAGATTGATTTACTTAAAAAAAAAAAGAATGTGACTAGCTTGTGGAAGCCTAAACTTGTGGTTATGGGTTATACACTAGTCAAGTAGCCCTTTTCATGTAAGATACATGTTTATCTCTTATTTTCATTTTGTTCAAAATTCATCATTCCAAAGATAATTCTAAAGGATTATCGCCCAACAGAGTGTGGTGGGGAAAATGGATTTTGTTGTTGGACTTGCGATTGGATCTAGAACTTTGTTGAGTTAGTCGAGTTGTAGTTGTTGATTGGTTCAACAAACTGGCTTGGAAGCCTAGTACTGTGGTTATGGGCCCTGCTCTAGTCAAGTAGCTTTTCTCATCTAAGGGAAAGTGTTCACACTTTATTTATTCATAAGGCTTTAAACATTTCATAGATTAAGCTTTGAAGTAGGATAATATTATAGTTAGTTTAATAGGTTATCATTCATTAAATTGTAATGTGCTCCCTGTTGGCGTTGTGGATGACGTTGGTGGTTTGGTTTGTATCCATGGTTGTAGGGGTGTCCTCTTTGTCTACGAAGTATTTGGGTCTTTCCCTTGCGGGCTTCGTAGAAGACTACGTCAATATGGGATGGTATTGTTGAAAAAATTGAACGTTGTTTGGCTGGTTGGAAGAAGCTTTATTTGTCAAAGGGTAATAGGTTTACACTGATTAAAAGAACTCTTTCCAATTTGCCCACTTATTATCTATCCCTTATTCCCATCACAGTAGGTGTTGCTAACTAGATTGAGAAACTTTGGAGGAATTTTTTGTGAGGTGAAGTTGGTTAATAGGTTGACACTGATTAAAAGAACTCTTTCCAATTTGCCCACTTATTATCTGTCCCTTTTTCCCATCCCAGTAGGTGTTGTTAATTGGATTGCGAAACTTTTGAGGAATTTTCTGTGAGGTGGAGTTGGTGATGAATTCAAATTCCATCGAGTCAGTTGGTGTGGTTTGAGGGTTAGAAATTCCGATTGGTCTTTGTTGGTGTTTCTCTTGTATACTTGACTTGTACCTTTTGCACTTTTTAATGAAATTCTGATTATATAATGAAAAAAAGGTTTGAGGGTAGAAACCTGATTCAGTTTAACTGAACTCTCTTGGAGAAATTGTTATGGCGTTTTGCCATGGAGAGGTAGGCTTTGTGGAGATCGGTGGTGGAAATCAAATATGATAGCATGAAGGGAGGATGGTGTTCCAAGGAGGTTTTTAGGCCCTTCAGGGTGGGGGTGCGGAAAAATATTAGGAGGGCGTGGGTTTTTTTCTTCTAGATTTGTCAGATATGAGGTGGGAGACGGGTCTGAGATTAAGTTTTGGCATGATTTGTGGTGTGGGAATCATCCCCTGAAGGCTTCTTTTCCAGAATTGTTTAGTATTTCTTGCCATAATGAGGCTATGGTGGATGGAATATATCTTTTACCAAACCAGTGCATAATTGGGAGGTGGACTTAGTCTCTTTGTTCTTTGATCTTTTGCACTCTCTGAAGTTGGGACGAGGTGGAGAAGATAAAATCTGTTGGATTCGTTCTAAAAGGCAGAAGTTCAAGGTCAAATCTTTCTATCATCATTATCATTACATTATGGATTTTCTTATATACTTCATGTATATTAGGGTTGCGACCCTCAACGCTTTTAATGAATTTGAATTATTTATCAAGAAAAGATTTTTCTATCATTCGCTTTGCACTTCTGCTGGCTCCCCATTTCCTTGGAAGAACATTTGGAGAATTAAGGCTCCTTTGAGAATGGCGTACTTTGTGTGAGCGACATCGTTAGGGAAGATTTGAACTTTGGATAACTTGAGAAAGAAACATGTCATAGTGGTGGATTGGTATTGCATGTGCAAGAGGAGTGGGAAACCATAAATCACCGTCTCCACTGTCAAGTGGCTAGAGATTTGTGGGTTTCTATCTTTTGTCTTTTTGGTGTTGAGTGGGTCATGCCGTTGGCTAGCTGGAGAGGTTAATTGGGAAGCGGTTGCTTGTTAGAAGCTTGGAGGATGGCTCCCTTGTGCTTAAAGTGGTGCATTCGGAGAGAGCGGAATGTGAGGAGCTTGTAAGATTGTGAGAGATTATAATTAAAAGCTGTTTATGTTCAAATCTCTTTATACTTGGATGGCAGTGTACAATAGTCATCGCTTTTCTAGTTTTATGGATTTTTTGGACTCTTGTTCTTCTTTTTCTCCCTAATTGGGGGTCCTTTTTGTATACTTTTTGTTTATTTGGGTTGCATCCCTTTACGCTTTCTAATGAGATTGATTTAATGATGATAATAATAATAATAATAATAAAAGAAATTGTAATGTGGTGCCACTTACAATCCCTGCATTTTTTATTTGTTAGTATGGTTTTATTTAATTTGTTTATATTGTTAGAAGATTTATTAGGGTTTGTGAGTCATTAGGGTTTGGGGGTATTTTGGTCATTGTAATATTTCTCTAACCCTATATAATAATGCGTGGTAGGCTACAAGTGAATAAGTTTAATAGCCTTCACCTTTTGTGTCTAACCATTCATACAAGCTATAACATGGTATCAGAGCGTGTTCGATTGTTGGCTAATCTATTGTTTGGTTTTCTCTTGTTGGTTTTCTCTTCGTAGAGCTGTATAGTTTTTATTTTTATTTTTTTTATATATATATATTTTTATGATTATTGGAACACCTCTGGTACCTTTTGTGTCTAAACCGTTCATATACTTCCCGTGTATGTGGGTTGCGCCCCTTTGCGCTTTTTATATCATCATTACTTATCAAAAAAAAAAACCGTTCATACAGGCTATAACATATATATTTACACTTTTCAAGGTACTTTCTGTTTTGAGTCTTGTTGAATACTAGCTTTTATAGTGCTCTTTTGCTTGTTATGGAACGAATAGATTAGGAGCCCTGGGAAAGGAAAGCACTGTTAGAGGTTTGGCTAATGATTTATTGAAGTTTTTCTTGCACTTGCTGTTGAGTTGAGTTGCTTAATTTTTTAACTACATCTTTGTAGGGATGCATTTGTTGATTATTGGGTTAATGGCAACATGTTGACAATGGATATGGCAACTCAAATATATTCTATCTTGAAGCAACCAGATGCCAAATTCCTTACTCAGGTATTTATTTTTTTTATGACTCTATTTCTTCTCCTTTTATGTTTTCCATTAAAAATGTGAAGTACCTTTGCAGCCTAGTATCTTACTGGTCGACTTATTCAATGTTATTTTTGGTATAAAATAATTTCAGATTTTGTTCTTGCACATGTTATGTTTTTCCTATTTATGTTAATGTTTTGAGAATGTCCAAACTTGGCAACAGGACGACTTCAAACCTGTGCTTCGAGAACTTTTGGCAACTCATCCAGGGTTGGAGTTTTTACAGAGCACACCGGAGTTTCAGGAAAGATATGGTTTGTTCTCAGCCTATTACTCAGCTTTGGATGTTCCTGTGTTCAATGCAGTTGTAAACATTTTTTTTAAAAAATTTATTTTTATTGAAAAAGCTACATCCTCCCTTGGTAAGTGTTGGCCATTGGGTATAGACGTTTTTGTTATTGGCTGGTCTGATTGTTTCTTGATTGATGGCACTCAAATTATCTGAATATCCAAATCATATATCTATGTTAATATTTGTGGATGGATTTGCTTTCTTGTATACTCCTTGTGTACTTGGGTTGCACCCCTCTGCGCTCTTTAATGCATCATTACTTATAAAAAAATATTTGTGGATGGATTTGGTTCAACATGTTTCCTCTCCAAGGGTGCATTTCTTTTTGAATGTATGATATATGATCTTCATATTACAATTGGTAACTTAGTTCAGAAACGAATATTACTATTTATATGACCCATCTTTACAAGGGTGAACTCAACTCCGTCACTCTAATGAGTTTTTGCCTCAACGCCGTTATCCAATGATCTGTGGCAATTCCAACAATCTGTATTAGTTCCTTGTCTGCTAAAATTATGACTGCGACCCATTATCTAACATTTGTTATGTCAAATACCACAATATCGTTTCTAATACGGCATTCTACTCAAAGCTGGGGTAGTAATGTGTTAAAATCCCTCACAATTGTAATATAAAACTATTTTGTTTAGTGAGGACAGAGAATTGAGCAGGTTTGGGTGCATAATATATGAGCACGTTGTCTAATCTTCTGACTTACTTTTTGTCTTTGTTTCCGATTCCCATGAGTGTAGCAAAAAGGCTTGAGAAAATCCAAAGAGACTTCTTGTGGGGAGGGATGGGAGATGAGCCTAAGTTACAGCTTGTAAGTTGGAACCAAGTCTATCGTCCCCTGCACTCCGGTGGTCTAGGCATCTGAAAGATGCATTAGTTTAATCAAGCTCTCTTGGGGAAATGACTTTGGAGATATGCAAATGAGGGTGAAGCTCTCTGGTACAAGATTATCAAAGCTAAGTATGGAGACCAAGATGGTGGGTGGTGCACGAAGGAAGCTTCGGGCTCTCATGGGGTGGGTTTATGGAAGCATATTCGACAAGGTTGGAACTTCTTTGCCAAAGGTATTCAGTTTGAAGTGGGGGTGGGTTCGAAAGTGCGTTTCTGGCATGACATTTGGTGTGGGAAAATTTCTTTGAAGCAGGCTTTCCCGTCCCTGTTCAGTATTGCTAGATATAAAGAAGCTTGGGTGAAGGATAACTTCACTTGGAGGAATGGGGTTGTGGAGTGGAATGTCATTTTTATGTGGCCAGTCCAGGATTGGGAGATGGACATGGTATCCTCCTCCTTTGTACGATTATACTCTTGCAAGATTTCCATGTGTACTAGGGATCGCATTTGTTGGTCCTCGTCTAAGAAGGGTAAGTTCGAGGTTAAGTCGCTCTTTAAGGCCTTGTCCAACTTTGATCATGAGGTGTTTCCTTGGAAGAGTATTTGGCGCACCAAGGTGCCTCTCCGAGTGGTTTTTTTCGGGTGGACCGCGCCCTAGGCAAAATCTTGACTCACGATAATTTGCGGAAGAGGAACCTTGTAGTAGTGGAGTGGTGTTGTATGTGCAAGAAGACAGGAGAGTCAGTCGATCATCTTCTTCTCCACTGTGAAATCGCAAGTGTTCTTTGGCACTCTATTTTTAGTCGGTTTGAGTTGCATTGGGTCATGCCTTGCAGGGTAAGGGACTTGTTCGATTGCTGGTGGTCGGGAGGACGTTCTCGAAGCGCGGTAGTGTGGAAGATGATCCCTCTTTGTCTTATGTGGTGTATTTGGAATGAAAGAAATGCTAGATGTTTTGAGAACTCCACTAGGACTGTAGAGGAAATTTCTCATCTTTTCTACTTTACTCTCTACTCTTGGACGGCCGCTTGGCTTGCTCCTTTAGAGATTAGTTTTTTTGATTTCCTTTTTCATTTCTCTCCCTCTTAGGCGCTCTCTTTATACTTCCCGTGTATGTGGTTGCGCCCCTCTGCGCTTTGCTTTATATCATTATTACTTATCAAAAAAAAAAAAAAAATTACAATTATAGCTGGGTCATTGACAAGTAGATTTAGGCCTTTGTTAATAACCAGTGTTGGAATCTGAGGCATTGCTGGAACTAAGAGCACATAATGTCTAAAATTGGGGCAGTTGCATTGTCTAGAAATATACACCAAATACATTATATGTCCGAACATTCTATAGGAGGCTTGCCTTTAAGGAGCCTAACCACTTCCCGTGGAGAAGCATTTGGCGTACTAAGGATCCTTCGAGAGTGGTGTTTTTCGCTTGGTTGGCTGCCCTTGGAAAATCTCTCACGCTGGATAATGTTCAAAAGAGAGGTATTGTTGTGATTAATCGTTGTTGTATGTGTGAGGCGGATGGGGAGTCCGTGGATCATCTCTTCCTTCATTGTGGGGTCGCGCGCAAGATGTGGGATGTTATCTTCTCTCGATTTAACATGAGTTGGGTTATGCCTAGAAGTGTCAATGAGATGTTTGCTAGTTGGTGGGCGGGAGGTAGAACCAGTAGTGCCGTGGTATGGAAGATGGCTCCCTTTTGTCTTCTATGGTGTCTTTGGAAGGAAAGGAATGCGAGATGCTTCGAGGATTTGTCGAGGAACCTTGAGGACCTTATTCACTTCTTTTTGTACACCTTATTCACGTGGACTACAGGCTGGCTTACTCCTTTAGTGATCAATTTTCCTGATTTTCTCTTTATGTTCTCTTCTTCTTTCTCCCCTACTTAGTCGCTCTCTTGTATACTCCCTGTGTACTTGGGTTACACCCCTCTGCGCTGTTTAATGCATTATTATTTATCAAAAAAATTGTTTATTGTCAAATGTAAATTGAATTGGATCTACTTAAGTTTTATTTGGGTCATTCGCTGTTCATTATTATCATGTAACCTGCTCAGATTTTGCTGATAAAAACTGAATTTTTTATTGTACAGAGTTTGTTCAATTTTCAGAAACCATCATCTCATACATTCGAGACACTAATGGTTAATTTGTTTATTTGTCAATTGGGTCTACTTAAGTTTTATTTGGGGCTTTCACCCTTCAATTTTAGCATATAAACTGCTCACAGTTTACTTAAAGAACTGAAATTTTTATTGTACAGAGATTGTACAATTTTAAGAAAACATCATCTCAGTTGTTGTTTCCTATTTTGTATCAGCTGTGCTCAGTATTCCTTTCTGAATTTTTTTCCAACCGTTTGTTCTTTAAGGCTGGGACTGATGAATTAAGTGATGTTCTCAAATCTGGTGATGTTGTTCTGTTTTGTAAATAAGTAATGTTCACTATTTTCTTTTTTCTTTTTGCTTGATTCATAGTTAGGCTGTCAATTTATAACTAGCTTTGTAATTGATATGACCATGCAATGAATTCCTTTGAATGCCTTGGTTTTAGTATCCTAAATTTCTTGGACCTTTTGTTACCATTTTTATCTGTCATTAAATTGGCTGCGATGGTCTATTTGCATGAGGCCTGACTGGTTGTGTAATCCACCAAGTCTGTACCCAAATTGTTTTGATGTCTAAATTTTTCTCTGGTGCTAGTGCTATTAAAGGTGTAATTGTTTTGTAACTGATGCAAGTTTTTAACGTCAAATATTATTGCATTGGACAGCTGAAACTGTAATATACAGAATATTTTACTACATAAATAGATCTGGGAATGGTCATCTAAACCTCAGGGAGCTGAAACGTGGAAACTTAATTGATGCAATGCAACATGCAGATGAAGAGGAGGATATCAACAAAGTTTTGAGGTATACCAAATGAAGGCGTGTCAGTTCGTCTGCAAATAAAGCTAACATGTGGTTAAATTGGGAACTAATGTATATTACATTTCAAATATTTTTGGAATCATGCTTGGTGTACAATATCTGGTATCAATATTTTAACATCTTTAACCATTTTCTTTCTTATATCATCCTTTACAGGTACTTCTCTTATGAACATTTTTATGTCATATACTGCAAGTTCTGGGAGCTGGATACAGATCATGATTTTTTGATCGACAAAGAGAACCTTATCAGATATGGTAACCATGCGCTTACCTACCGGATTGTTGATAGAATATTCTCTCAGGTTTGTGTCAGTTAGGTGTTGCTTTAGACCAATATACCTTCTGTTCACACGAAGAAAAGTATTCTTCCATTGAATGCTTGGAATTACTCTCTCACTGTCTTTGATTATGTTATTTTGTTGTTTTATTTTCTTGAATACATGAGAACTCACCTTTTCTTTTTCTTTAATATTTTCTCAGGTTCCTAGGAAGTTCACTAGTAGAGTCGAGGGAAAGATGGGATATGAAGATTTTGTCTACTTCATACTGTCAGAGGAGGATAAATCATCTGAACCTAGTCTTGAGTACTGGTATGTCTGCACCTCTTATTTGTGTCATTCATTAGTTTGCTTGCTTCTTAAAATTATGATATGTTTGTAATGAAGTGTGATCGGAATCGGAAAGGAAATGGAGAAGAGCCGGTCCCTTATTTCATAAGGGTAGAATGGTCATTTCACATTTTTTTGGGACCATTCTACCCTTAAGAAATAGAGGACCGGCTCCTCTCAATTTCCTTTGAAATGGAGATGATCTTGAGTGAGGAGGCATTGTGAAATGTTGCATTGAAGTAGAGCATACTTGTGCTCATTTGCATGGTTCAATAAATTATTGGGGATGCCAGTTTTAATTTCCAGGGAGAAAGAGAGATATATGACGATAAAGTAATATAGGGAAATGTTTAGAAGTGCAGGTGGATGGGAAATTTGGATGAAATTCTTGCAACATTAGAAAGTCCTCTGATGAAATATATCAGTCAAAGTGTGAAATATTATGTTACTTATCAAAAAAAAAAAAGTGTGAAATATTATGTTGATTTTCGAAGAACTAAATTAACCTTTGGTGTAAAGAAGTAAAAAGCTAGCACAAAAGTTCGTACTGTTGGATATAAAAGTTTGCCTTATCTTCTTAGAGAATGGAAAATGATAAAATCAGTATAAAGAAGATGAATATACCAAACCAGTTGATAGACTTATCATTTTTGAGTTTTAGGGGGAACTGTGTTATTTATCCTAAAAGCTTAGATTTGTTTTACCTTTTCAGTATTAGGACTCTAAAACAACTTTTAAAAAGGGAGAAATATCAGTTCTGTGCGCTATGATTATTACTCATCTTCCAGAGAATGGAGAGAGAGAGAGACAGCTTTACCGCATGAATATTGGAGCAAACTTGCCAAAGGCAGTTCGGGAATTATTGTGCTTTTTGGTGAAATATTTACTTGTATGTTTGTTTTCCATTTGCTTTCAGTAGAAGTTTCTTCTGTACGAAATTTGTTCATGAACTTGTCTTTAATTTGTTATGAACATTTTACATTTTTTTTCATGTGTGTTCAAAATCAACTGTATGACTTATTGCTTTTTGGGGAGAGGCAGAGAGAGATCTTTTGATTTCTCTTTGAACCTGCCTGTAGCTTGTATGTAAGGTGTATTTCTGCCATGGGTGACCTCATTCTGAAATCTTTGGATTTCTTTACAGAGTTTATTATGCTATCCAGCTGCGCCCTAGTTGTGACAGTAAATTGTTCTTTTCAGGTTCAAATGCATAGATCTGGATGGAAATGGGATTCTGACACGGAATGAACTGCAATTTTTTTATGAGGAGCAGTTGCATCGAATGGAATGCATGGCCCAAGAGCCTGTGCTCTTTGAGGATATATTGTGCCAAATAATCGACATGATTGGGCCTGAGGTTCACCTATTCTTTTTTGTGCTTTAACTGATTGTTTTGTTTCCCTTCCTTGTATGTTGGGATTTGTATGGGACCCTTTTCAAGAAAAAGTACATAGTTCCATACTAGAGCCCTTGTTTTGTTGCTTCCTTCTTATAGGGTGAACATGATGCTGGATTGCAACTTCCAGAAACTTTTGTTCTCTTTTTTTTTCTTCTCCTTTTCCTTTCTGTTCTTTTGGACTAAACAAGGAGTCTAGAAACACAGTTTACTTTCCAAGCCTGTGACCAAATTGGGTAGTAAACTGTCTTTGATAAGATAGCTTATGGTGAACTCAGTTGGCCATTAGTAGCAAATCTTCCTTGAATATTTCTACAAAGACATCTCTAATAGATTACTCTACATTGATTGACACAAAATTTTCATGCATGCAGAATGAGAGCTATATCACACTGCGTGACCTGAAAGGATGTAAACTTTCGGGAAGTGTATTCAATATCCTTTTTAACCTTAATAAGTTTATGGCCTTTGAAACTCGTGATCCATTTCTCATTCGTCAGGTACTTGAATGCTGCTAATTCTTAATCATTCTTTGATGATACATTAATTAAAAAAGAAGTGGTACTCTACTGCTTACCATTTTTGGTGACGAACAATATTGTGACATGAACAGGAACGTGAGAATCCAACATTGACAGAGTGGGATCGCTTTGCGCATAGAGAATATATTAGGCTTTCAATGGAGGAA
Source organism: Corylus avellana (assembly GCF_901000735.1). NCBI lineage: Eukaryota > Viridiplantae > Streptophyta > Magnoliopsida > Fagales > Betulaceae > Corylus > Corylus avellana. The sequence goes on along the minus strand of NC_081542.1, from coordinate 8,608,707 downwards.
GATGTTGAAGATGCCTCTAATGGGAGTGCAGAAGTTTGGGATGAATCACTTGAGGCTCCTTTCTGAGTTCAATCAGGTAGGCCACTTCAGTCGGTGATGACTTCTTCTTCTTCTTCTTTCAACTTCGATAATTTCAAATTAATTTGTTTCTGGCCAACAAAATTTGCATGCAGACGTGCATATACATGCGTAATTATGTTTGTGTGTGTAGCTACAGTGTGTGGTGTGGGCTTTTACTAATAGGGAGATATTATAATTCTTGTGATGGTAATATCTTACGCACTGCTTATTGCATGTTCTGTAGCTTTTGGAAAAGAATTTGGGTAGCACACATTGTTGGTTCTCTAAAACTGGTTTGGTAAAATCATACAATTGTTGGATGATTTGAACCATCTTATTTCCCTCAGTTCTTCTCTCTCTCCCTCTCTTTGAATAATCTTCAGCTTCTTAGATGCTGTAGATTTTCTAGTGGAACACAAATGTCTTAAAAATAGAAACTAAAAAAGTATTGCAAATGGTGCTAATTTCTTTGGCCTAGCAAAATTGTGAAGCAAGCATCACGCAATATTGAAGATTTTCATAGTAAATGTGACAAATTGCCGAGGAACCCAATTTTTTTCCTCTTGTTCTCATTACTGTATTGCAGTCTGAGATGCCAATAATGCATGCGTATAATATTTTCCCTTAACCAAGCCGCTGCCTGAGATGCTGGCTTGCTCTTCAACATACACCAAGTTAGAGCCCAGGCTCCTCCCACTGCTTGGGAGCTTACAGTCCTGATAGGGGTTTGTTTCACCCTTCCCTCACGGCACTACTTCACTATTGGTCACCTAGGAGTATTTTGCCTTGCAAGGTGGTCCTCACTGATTCACACAGGATTCCATGCATCTGTTTCCCTATCTTTTCAATTACATAATGAGAAATTCACCTTGATGCTATCTTGGGACATGGGGTCTTAAAGTGGAAGTTCATTTATTAATAGGAACTATGAATTTCAAATGTTGATTTCTCTTGTTTGGTTAATAAATAAGTTATCTAAAAAATTCTGTGAAATTTTGAATTTGAGATTTTCTAGCATTCAAATCTTAAGTCAAATTTCATTGGTGGGTGAAAATAGATTAAGCAGTAACACCAACATCACCATTCCATGCCACCGCTATTTTCCTTTCATGCTTGCATCACCACCGCCTTCGTTGCGGTCACCATCACGATTCACCATTATCACCATCACCACGCCAACATGTTTATCTTCATGCTACCACCAATACCGTTACTACTGCCACTTCTGTATCAGCGTCATCACCTTCACCATTATCACCACCACCACCGTGATGGTTGTTGGTGCAACCTTTGCATCATAATGACAAATCACAACCAGTGTTCTCTCCATGTCAGGATTATTATTGCCATCATCGTTATCTCCGTTGCTATTATTAACATCATAACACCATACTAGCATCATTATCACCATCGTTACAATCATTAATACTTTAATTTCTTAATTTTAGAATATAATTCTCTAAACAATGGAAATATAAATTGATGAAAATTTAAATCTCTTCACTCTAGGCATGCCTGAAATTATTTATCCAAAACGCAATTTAATATATTTGTTCTTGTTCACCACAGGTCCTCCCAAGGAAGCTCTGGATTCTTCTTCTAAACTGGCTGTTAAAGAAAGTGTTGAAGCTCAGGTATCAGTTGTTGAATGAGCTGTCCAGATAGCCTCGACCTCATCAGAGGGATATTCTGGGCTTGGCTGTGTGGAATGGATTTTTGATGCGTTGGAAGTGAATTATTCAGATCTTTGTGTGCATTGAATTGACAAACAATGAGGAGAGTTACAAAGGAAACCCCCCTTTACTCATACGAAGCTTTCTCCTCTCATGGAGGTGATTATATAATGGCAGGTTGAAGTACTTCGGAGCATTTAATGTATTTGATTATATTCCATTTTCGATTATCCTTGTTTATTTCATTTTTGCCGCCGCTCCCACTCCAAAAGAGTTAGTGGATGGTTCTTTTAGTACTTTTTTTTTTTTTTTTTTAACAATTTTTTTTATCAAGTGTTCTTTTAGTACTTCAATCTCTATTGTAATGTGCTGGGAAGTGCTTTTAGCATTTTTTTTCTTAAATTATGGTCATTGGTCAATTTGATTCTAATGGTTTCTCTATTTTGTTTGATCCACGGTGTCTACAGGAAAGAAGAAACGGGCAATAGTCTAATACACGTTTTTCAGGAAAAATAAAGAGGAAATAAGAAAGGATTAGTGTCTTCTAGAGTTCTAGGATGGCATGAATCTCGGATCTAGATCTCTAGCAATTTTTTGCCTGAGTTGCTCAAAAAGCGAGAGAATCCTTACGGGGGATACCTACCTTAGCAGACTGTCCGAAGTTGGGGCAAGTGGACTTCATAAGGGGTCTCACACATTTGTTGCCCGAATTATTAACACTCTGCAATAAAATTATTGGAAATCTCTATCCATCATTCTCTTCATAGTTGACGCCTATATTTTCTGAATAAATTATCAGTGCTCGGATTTGAGCCATTTGGCATGGTTGCCCCCACCTTAGACTAGTAAGCAACCCCACTAGAATTAGCATTCTTTTTATTTGTTTCTTCTTGGTGGATGAGATGATGTTACTAACCAAAGGTTGTGTTTGCCTAGAAAAGCTTATCCATTCTGAAGTAGTTTCCTGTAAAACAAACACATAAAATGAATTTTTTTTTTCTAATCAAACACATAAAATGAATTAAATAGACGGTTTGTCTCTTTTGATCTTCTGCTTGTTTTGGCACAGGCTGATAAAGCATTGGCAGGCCTTTAGATTTTTCTTCTGCCTTATTTTCCTGATTTTTTTTTTTTTTTTTTTTCTGTTTTTTTTTTTTTTTTTCAATGATGGGGGTGGCACTAGCAGTTGTTTGTGCCAGCAGTTTTGGATGTTATGTCAAAGGTACCATATGAAAAGTGTTTGGGCAACAGCTACAGCATCTTCAAAATTAAACTTTGATCATGACATAAATTTAACCATGATAACTTTATAAGAAATCATTAGTTCTAGGAATTACAAGATCGACCCTTGCTTGCTGGTTGTTCAATACAGAGATAAATATAGAAGCCTAAAAGCATCCAAATGCCAAAAAAAAAAAAAAAAAAAAGGAAGAAAAGAAAAGAAACAACGAGATGACAGAAAATATTAACTATTAAATAAATACTTTTTTATTTGAAATGGAGAGGATTCTAATTCGAGTTTCACATGTAAATTCTTTATTTGGAAGCATTAGCGCCCCCAAAGCGATTTCGAAAATAGGCGACTAGTTTGTCTCTTGGAGATAGACTTTCCTTGACAGTATTGTTGCTCACGAACTGATGAGTCCAGTCAGTAAGTTTGGGAAATTTGTCTCTTGTCAACCATTCTGATCCAGAAGCTTTTTCAAAAGCTCCAAGCCAAAAGCCATTGAAGCTAGCAACAATGTCTACCATTCCAATACCCTCTCCTCCAAAAAACATCTTTTCCTTTAGCTCATCTTCTAAATACTTTAGAAGTTCATATGTAGGGGTGTAAACGAGTCGAGCTTGAACGAGCTTCCCTTGTTCAGGCTTGACTCGTTTAAATTTTACTCGAGCTCGAGCTCGAGTCGAGCTTAAGGACGAGCCAAAAAAATCGAGCTCGAGCTAATAATAAGTCGAGCTGAGCCAGCTCGCGAGCTGGCTCTTATACTTAATGTTTTTGTTTTAAAATTTTTTTTTAACTTCAAGTATTCTTAAACGGCTTAAAAAGTTAGTTTGCATATGAGTATTTGTTTAGCCTGGCTAGTTGAGTATGAAGCCTGAGTCAATACAGCAAGGCATTTTGTTTCAAAGAGAGAGGATATGCATCCTTTTATAGATAAGCAAACTTGGAAATTGATGTTTTCTTAACAATGTGGGACAAGTTAACAGGTTGCATTCAGACTACATTGGAACAACGCCCCTTACAAAAAAATATTATTTTATCGTCTCTCTCTCAATCCCCCTCACCAGTCACAACAGATCTTCCACCTGAACTTTCATTTCCCACTCTCTCACTCTCACTCACCAGACAGGTAGTGATAGTGTTTGAGTCTGTTTGATTCTTCAATAGTTTATGCCTTTCACAATCTCCCTCAATAGTTTATGGTTGATTCTTCTTCCTTTCGTTTGGGTCTGCTCTAATTGAATCGAGGTCTTTTTAATGATTGCTCTCTCTCTCTTTGATCACGAAGGGTCTAAAATTTTTCATTCTCTAACGCTTAAATATAAATGCAATTTTAAGGTTTTAATAATTATGAGATTTATAATTAATTATGTATTACTTAGTTAGTTTATATATATATATATATATATATATATATATATACACACACGAGCTTAGCCGAGTCGAGCCGAGCTTGCTTCGTTTAATATTCGAGTTAGGATTTGTGTTCATGAAGCGCTTCATTTAATATTCGAAATGAGACGAGCCGAGCCGCTACGCCGCTACCACTTAACAGCCCTATTCATATGCTTCTTCTCTAGCTTTCTCACGCTCTTTCTCACTCAGGAAGCTGAATATTGCAAACAAGCAAAAAAAAAAAAAAAAAAAAAAACTCAAATTTGGTGTGAGCTGAATTTTTCCTCCATTTCTCTTGGTGGATTGATTATATAACGTTTGTTTATACAAATGATGCAAATTTATTATCATAAACAGTCGAATAGTCGCAGACCCATGTACTAGAATTTTTACTGTGATGTACAAAGGAAATTTGGATTTATCTTTATCATATGCATGAGCAATAAGTAAAATTTACGTGGAAAAGTTTTGTGTCCTCATTTGACATTGTAAAACAATCATGAACCCAATCTATAAAATCGCCATGTAACAAGCTTGCATGTGAACCCGTGTTTATTTCATGTGCTTTTCTATTAGCACTAAAAAGGAACATAAATTTTTTACAAATCAAATTTTAAAAACTTCTCACGTGCTTTTCTAATAACTCAAAGGGTACATGTTGCTTTTAAAAGCTCGTTTGTAGGAAATTTGTATGAAATTTGTGTCCTTAATTTCTATTAAATTGCTAACTCACTCTCTTTATCCTTTTTCCTTTCTAAAAAAAAATCAAAACATTAACAAACAACTTTCAACACAAAAGACTCAAAACATCTTTCACTTTTTTTTTGGAGGAAAACTCTATATATATGATTGAAGGAAGCTAAAGAGAAAAGAAATTTACCTTGTCATCTATAAACTTGGCCCAGAAACGTGCCATGGCTCTCTCTTAGGGATCTTTGGGCAACAAGGGATAGCTGCCTTGTCATATCTCATCAATGTATTCCAGAATAACCTGGGACTCCACGAGAGGCTTTCCATTGTGTACAAGCACAGGAACCTTCTTGTGAATGGGGTTGTATTTGAGAAGCAAAGGGCTCTTGTTGGCCATATCTTCTTCCACGAATTTGTACTCCACTCCTTTCAGCTTCAGAGCCATCTCTACTCTGCGGCTAAAGGGACTTTCCCATGTACCAAACAGCAACACTTCTTCTGCCATTGCTGTTAACTTTTCAGATGCTTTGAATTGTTGGCTCTTTTGGGACTCTGAATCATGCCCTTCTGTAGACTTTATGAGAAAAAGACAGCAAGAATATGAATTTCATGCATCATTTCTTACCTCGGCAACTTCATAGGATACTCAGAAAAGATGCTGCTCGCTATAACGACAGCCTTGACTTTGATTAGTCCGATCGGAAAGTGATAAAGGGAGCGTTGATTTTGGTAGAGTTCTTGTTGATGACCATGACATATCAATTTACGAAGAAATTACTACTAAAAAAAAAAAAATTCCTTATAACATTAGCGTGTAAGACACAAATGCAGAGAGTTGAATTTTCAAATTGAAGAGAAACTTTAATTTTCATGAAATAGTACCCTCAAAGCTTTATAATGTCCTTGAACTATCACACTTATAATTAGTTATAGAAGTGGAGAACCAACACATATCAACATAATGAAATTTCTTTTGTTCTTTTCAGCCATGCATTAAAGGCTATACGCGTACAATAGTCCTTTCAAGTCGATTTTGAAGCAGAACTAGAGCCTCTTAGATCTCCCTTGCAAAGGCGTCAATGTAATACGCACTAGGTGACACCAGTAGCATCTGTTTATCTAAAAGCCATTATAAAATAAGAGAAAAGATAAATCTTTATAAAGCACATAAAATTCTTATAACTTTTCTATGTGGAACAAAGTGTAAGACACAAATTGAGAGAAAGTTTAAGTTTTCAAATTGGAAGGAAATTAATTTTCATGAAATAATTTTAACTAGATATGGGTCAAGACCACGTGGGGAATCTAAAACCTATATTTAGGCTATGTTTGCTACAAGATTAAATCCATGAAATGGAATAACTATTCCATAGTGTAGCAAGATTTTTAGTTTTGAAATAGTCATTTCTTAAATTGAGGAATAGCAATTCCTCTAATTTTTGAGAGGAATAGGCTATATCCTTTTTAGAAATAGATTATATTTAAAAAAAAAAAAAACTGAAAATTATTTCTTTTTGGAATTTGTCACCGATTGCCGAAGTTAGCAAGAATATGTTACTGATCGACAGAATCATCCAGAATCCTTTGTCGACCGCCATTGGAAAATAGTTGAAATTTGCCTTCGGCTGCTAGAGTTTGTCGGAGTCTACTGTGGGCCGCCAGAGTTCCACCTTCTTAAGCAAACATAGCCGATTTTTTTTTTTAATATATATATATTTTTTAATATTGATATTTTAGTAATTTTAGTTTAATTCAATAATAGCATATGTATTGGACCAAGTAAAAAAGGACTAAAATAAGTGTTTATTAAAATTCTTACTAAAAAAGTAAAAACCCTCTAGAGAGAGTGACCAACGATTGCCCAAAGGTATCATCCGCATTCCGCAACATCCTTAGCAACCCAGTGTACTTGAAAAACCTAATCCAAGCTCTGGTAACGCTAGCGGCCGGAGATAGCTAGAAGATGAATGTGGTGGCGCTGGTAAGCGGCGGCAAGGACAGCTGTTACGCCATGATGAAGTGCATGGAATACGGCCACCAGGTTTATTCTCTTTCTTTCCTTTCTCCTCTGTTTGGTTCACGAGAAAACCCTGGAAAGAAAAGAAAATAAACTGAATATTTGGGTCGTATGTATGTAGCCCGTCTTTCTTGTTTGGGTTGTTTGTTCATAAATTGATGCGTAAGATATGCCCATGTGGGTTGTTCATAGAATGAAGTGCTCTTTTTGGTTGATGACAAGAGAAGTTCGGAAGTCAGAATCTTGAACTTTATGCTATTCTATTTTGAACCCAAGATGACTTTTTGTCAAACTTAGGCCCCGTTTGTTTCGGGGTAAAATATTTTCTGCGAGAAAATGAAAACATTTTCTGGAAAAAATGGATACTTTCTGCTGTTTGTTTGCCTCGCACGGAAAATTACCAAATATTTCTTATATTTTTGTACTTTCAAGTTGTGGGAGCCATAAATAATATCCCATAACTCATTCAAAGTACCATAAAAATTTCAACCACAAATATTGCCATTCAAGTTCAACCATAAGTATTACAATCAAGTTTTGTTAAAATAGCCATTTGGTCTACCATATAGATTACAATCCAAGTTCCACAAAAATACTACCATCCTACAGACTAATCAAAAAGAAAATGACTGAATAAAAAAATTGACTATTCAAAAAAACAAAATGTTGCCCACAACGTACTAATTCTCATAGAGGATGGATGGGACACCAGTATACTCTTTCCAAACTCAACCTTGCCATTAAAGTCACTTCTTAACATAGTTGTGTCTGAATGAATAACAGAACAAGGAATAATGGAGAAAAACTCTTCAAGCGTTACATAGGTTGAATTCCTTCTGTCAGATAGAGAGTGAGACCACATCCACAGGGTAAACTCTGCAGCTGTCCCTAACAGCCTTGTAAACAGGCTGCGCAACTGGACCAGTCTTCTGGATGAAGTGACATGATTTTGACAACCTGTCAGGATGCATAATGCATTACAAAGGCATACATAACCTTAAACGAGTTTATCAATCAATAAGATATGAGGAAGATATAAAAATAACTTATTAATAGATATTTTGATAGAACACTGGTAAGCATAGAGTTGAGAAATTCCAATCAAATTCTGATCAGGTGTTAACATGTTAGAAGGACCACAATTTCAATATGTTTACTTAGGTAAATGAGTCAATGATAGTGCAGTGCAAATATTAAGGTGCATCAACTTAAAAACAAGTAAATATTACAAAACAAGCCAATTCAATGAGCCGCAACTCAAAGAGGGCACCTTCTCTTCCACAAATAGAGTGGAGGATGATGTAATGGGTTCAAAACCCACTAGGTGTGTGTAGCTACCTTATCAATCACGAAGGTATTTACTGGTTTGCATCACAAATAGGGGAAGAGACATTTATTTTACCTCACATATTCTATACCGAGCAAAACAACATTCAAGGAATCACATACCTTATATTTTAGTATTATCCAAGGAACACGCGTGCATACATAGCGAGAGCAAAACGAAAATAAAAAGGTGGTATTGCTACTTTATCTTCTTTTGCATGTCATAGTAACAATGATTATCAAATACATGATTAGCTGATTCCATTTTCACCAAACTCCCAATGTTTTAGCTCCTGAGTATTATGATACATGAAGCTTTGGTACTTAGACACCACAGTGCCTTTGTAGTGGCTACATAACAAAAGGACACATTATGCATACTAGACCAAATTATGGCACAAGTGTAGACGAGCACAAAAGGAGGAGAAGGAGAGATATGATATTGAGAGAAAAAGACGAAAAGAGTTAGAGAGCACAGACATGGAAGCCAGAGGATAGTAGTCTCTGATAGCCATCTCTGAAGACAGTGATCTGCTGGCCAGACTTGAGAGCGAGAGGGAGTGTGAGAGTGAGAAAGTGTGGGGCGAGGGAGTGGGTGGAAAATACGTTAAGAAAATAATAAGTGTAAACTGTTTTATGCCCAGTTAGCCTTATTTTCCTTGATCAACCGAAAATGTTTTTGAGTTTGACCAAAATTTCTAGTCGTCCCAAACACTCCCAAGTAGGGAAAATTTTTTTTGGAAAATATTTTACGCTGAAACAAATGAGGCCTTAAGTGTTGTGATAAATTAACATGTTTTGGTTGGATGCTGAGAGTATAGGACAATAGAAGAAATGAGAACTATGAGAAGTCTAAAGAAGTCAACAATTTTCTGTGCAACCAGACTACATTGTTTACTATGAAATCATGGAATGAAGAAAAAGAATTGAACATTAGGGTTTGGAGCTAAGAGAAGCAGAAGCCTGATGAGCTGGACATGACTTTATGCTCCAAATTACATTTGAATGTCCCAAATTTAGAAATTAAACAGTAAGAGTAAGTATGATACCGCTGTTTTTTTCTCTCTCCATGTATGTCCATTTTCGTTTTTGGTTTCTTTTTTATAAACCCTTTGTATTGTCTTTATCTTTTTTATTGGTTCAGTTTGAAGATTGATCTTGGTTTAGTATTAGTAGATTGTTACTTATCCAAAAATGAAAAAAATAAAAATAAAAACAATGATTGATGTTTGATTGGTTTTTGTAGGTTGTTGCATTGGCAAATTTGATGCCGGCTGATGATTCAGTGGATGAGCTTGATAGCTACATGTACCAAACTGTTAGTCTCTCTCAGTCTCTAGTTTAAGATTTTTTTGACTCATTGAAAAAGAATAAGAAGGAAGTCAGTATAATTTTATGATTGCATTAACCAATGGGAAGTATTATTGATTCACTTTATGCTGTGCTGAAGCTTGATGTTTTGTTTTATTCAGTTTCTCATGAATAGTTAAAAGATGTATTAATTTATGCTGTTCTGATGATGGGCCTCTTTCCCTAATTGCATTGGGCTCCTTGAACAAAATAGGTTGACGCTCTAATTTTCTTGAATCTTTTATGATCCTCATCAATTTTTTTTTGTTTATACTATGTCTAAGTAATCGAAATATCATTTAAAAGCGAAGGCGCAATCCAGGTACACAGGAAGTATACAAGAGAAACCTAACTTGAAGGAGAAAAAAGAACAAAAAAATCATAAAAATTAAGCACGTTAGGAAAGCCAAAAGCAGTTGTCTAAAGGTAAAGAGTACTAAAGAACAAAGACTTAAGCTCCACCACCGTCTTTTTTTTATCCTCAATGTTTTTATCATTTCTTTCCCTCCAAAGGCACAACAAAGAAAAGGAGGCAAAAAAAGAGAAGGTTAATACTTCATGCACATTAAAATAGAATGACTAAGTTAGTTGGTTAAAAGACTCAAAAATATAGTCTAGAGGAGTTGAAGGGTGTGAATAACCAAGATTAATCTCAAATACTGTACATATAGAATCTGATCCCCCTTTTCATTTCTTTGTCTTTTAAGTTTGAAAATATGTGGTTGCAATCAAAGGGTTTTGTAGAGCGGATCAAAACGTGGTGGGGGTGCTATATTTATCAAGGTGTTCCTAGTTATGTGTTGGCACCAAAATTGAAAGCATTGAAATCTGATTTGAAGAAATGGAATGAAGAGGTTTTTGTTATAGTAGGGAAGTAGAAGAAGGAGATGGCGGAGAGCTGGATTTGATTGCAGAGGAAAGATCATTAATTGAAGATGAAAACTTAAGAAAGAAGTATATTTTAGAGAGTTGGAGAGGAGTATATTTCTTGAAGAAGTGAGTTGGAGGCAGAAGTTAAGGGCCATTTGGTTGAGAGATGACAATAATACTAAAATTTACAATTGTTTGGTAAATTCTCATTGAAAAAATAATTCGGTGGAGTCTCTAGTGGTTAATATATGAGGTCTGATTCAGTAGTAATAAAGGAACATATTGTGAACTTTTATAAACAATCGTATTTTGAACACTATATATGGCGACCAAAGGTTGATGGCCTCTCATTTTTTTCCGTTGATGAGGAGGAGAGAATTTGTGGAGAGTGAAGTGTTGGAGGTGGTGAGAAATTTCAACGAAGATAAGGCACCAAGACCTAATGAATTTTCTATGGTTTTTTTTTTGGGAGGTATTAAAAGAGGACATTATGGCGGTGTTCAAGGAGTTCTATAGTCGGGGGGAAGTTTGGGAAGAGTTTCAATGCTACTTTTGTATCTCTTATTTTGAAAAAAGCTGGGGTGGTGAAAATTAACGAGTTTCATCCTATCAGCTTAGTGGGTAGGGTCTACAAAATTATTTCAAAAGTATTAGCAAATAGGTTGAAGTGGGAATTTGGGGAAGATTCTCTCAAGTTCTCAGAATGCGTTTATCAGGGGTAGACAAATTTTGGATTTTTTCTTGTTGGCGAATGAATGTTTGTATAGTCGGATTCGCTAAGGGGAGCCATGTATATAATTCAAATTGGATTAGGAGAAGACCAATGAACACGTCTGCTAGGAGTTTCTATTATATATGTTGAAGAAATGTGACTTTGGGGAGAGATGGCGAGGTTTGATAGATCACCGGATATCTACGGTGCGGTTTTCAATTCTTATTATAGTTTGCCTTCGGGCTTTTTTAGTAGTTCACATGGATTAGAGAAGGGGATCCACTATCTCCATTATTGTTTGTGGTTATTATGGAGAGCATTAAGCGGGATGATGTCTGCTACGGTGGATAGTGGGCTTTTATCTTGATTTTCAGTGGGGTCAAGAAATCCCGAGGAGATGGTAGTGTTGCTTTTTATAAAATTTCTCTGACTACCTATCAAAAAAGGTTGTGTCACATTTGTTGTTTGCAAATGATACATTAATGTTTTGTGAGCCAAGTGGTGAACAACTTTGTAATTTGGGATGCCTTTTCTTACATTTTGAAGCGGTGTCGGGGTTGAAGATAAACTTGTCTAAGTTAGAGATTGTTCCCATAGCATTCTTGGGTGTAGAGTGGCTTCGTTGCTGATGAAGTATTTGGGTCTACCTTTGGGTGCTCATTACAATGTTTCTACCATTTAGAGTGGCAGTTTTAAGTTGGAATATAGGTTGGCAGGTTGGAAGAATCTTTATTTATCAAAGGGAGATAAGTTAACTTTGATAAAAACGTACTTTTTCTAATTTACCAACATATTATTTGTCCCTTTTTCCCTATTCCGATAAAAGTGGACTAATCAACTGGAAAGACTTAAAATGGACTTTTTTTTTTTGGGGGTGGGGTTAATTGGTGAAGAATTTAACTTTCATTTAGTGAAGTGGTAAAAAATATGTGCTCCGATAATTTCTAGGGGTTTAGGGGTGAAAAATCTGAATTGAGCCTTTTGGGTAAGTGGTTGTGGAGGTATGCTATGGAGAGGGAGGCTCTATGGAGAACGATGGTGAACATTAAATATGATAGCATGAGGGAAGGTTGGTGCTCTAAGGTGGTTGGGGGGCCCTATGGTGTGGGAGAGTGAAAATGTATAAGGAGGGAGTGTGAAGGTTTATCTAAACATGTGTGGTATGAGGTAGGAGATTGATCTAAAGTGCGGTTTTGGCATTATGCTTGGTGTGGGGAGTAGCCTTTGAAGTTTTCATTTCGGGAATTGTTCTCGATTGCTTGTGGTAAGGATGCGTGGGTAGCGGATCATATGCAGTTCCGGAATAGAAACATTCATTGGAATATTACTTTGAATGAATTTACATTACTTATCAAAAACAAATATTCTATTTCTTCATTTCCTCTTGAATGACTTTATAGAACCCATTTAAATGACGTGCATGTTACATAGTTCATGGTGCAGTTCATGATGCAGAACTCTTTAGAGTGCTCCATAAATTATGATACTTCAGGCGCGTCCTCTAGGCGCAGGAAATGCAAGGCTCGTTTATTTTAGCGGTGAGCGTTTTATGGGTTTTAGGGCTGCCTGTGTTGGTTTGTTTTGGTTGGGTTTTGTTTGGTGTTGGGTTGTTTGTGTCTTTCTTTTGCTCGTTCTAGTTAGATGTTTCTGTTGTATATTACTTGTGTACGTAGGGGCGCTTTTTTTTTTTTTTCTTTTTTTTTTTGGGTTTTAGGGCTGCCTGTGTTGGGTTGTTTTGGTTGGGTTCTATCTGGTGTTGGGTTGTTTGGGTCTTTCTTTTGCTCATTCTAGTTAGATGTTCGTGTTGTATACTACCTGTGTACGTAGGGGCGCTCTTTTTTTTTTTTTTAGATTGGGTTTTGTCCGGGGTAGATTGTCCGGGGTAGATGCTCTTAGCATTTCTCTAATATAAATTAGTAATCATATTTTTACTCTATTTATTTTGTTTTCCATTTATATTTAATTTTTATCTTATTTAAATATAATTTAAATTTACTTATAATATAATACAAGTGAGACTTCCATTAACCTCTTTGATTTATAAGAGAACGTAAAAATATTTAGTTTCATATTATATAATGAGCATCATGTATTTCATAGAAGTTACTTATCAAAAAATGTATTTCATAAAAGTTTGGGGCAATATAATATAGCCAAAGAATAATGCTCTCTTCTCTCTCTTCTCTCTCTTCCAACCTCGCCTGAGATTAGGCGCGTAGGTGGCGCGTGGTTACTGGTTGGGGGTCTAGTTTTTTTGCTGGTGATCTAGGGAGCGGTATGGCTATGTCGAGAAAGTGGAATGTGGAGTCCAAATCTTTCGAATTTCTGATTAAGAGTGGGGTTTCAGGGGGGAGAATATTCGAAAGAGGCAATAGGAAACAAAAAACCATCTTCTTGCACAAGGATGAGGTGGTGTGGTTGGCACGAATTGTTGAGGACCTGGTGGCAGTGGATTCTTCAGAGGTTTTTTGGGACCAATCCAGAGCAAGGTATCCACGGATAATTGCACAGAAATGTGCTAACAGACATGGGAGGTTCCTGACTATTGAAGAATTTGATGGGAGGCATAGGAGTGGCTCGGTCTTTATACCAGAAGGACGTCATGGTCAAGGATGGAAACGTCTCATTACGGAGGTGCACTTCGCCAAGCTTTCCTTGTGTGAGCCTAGGGAGGTTAGGGATGTTAGTAAGAAAAACGATGTAGGGGGGAGAAGGAGGAGCTACGCGGAAGTTATGGGGTCATCGCTGCAGAGGACAGAGGACTGCTTCGATACCTTCACTGAGCCAATCGCCAGGGTCCCAAGGTGGTTGAAGGAGGTTTCTATAGGGAAGAATAAGCAAGACCAGCTTTCGGATACTCAGGGGGAGGGTCTGCATGTGTCCCTAGCCGCAGGGAGGTCGGACAGGGGCGGCATGGAGGGTCCGAAGATGAATCAGAGTTTGTATGGGGAGGGAACGAGCAATCCAAAGGCAGGGGAGACACTGGGTCTTCTCGGCGGAGCTCCGGGGAGCAGGTTTCCGGTTCAGGCGAGCAGGTTGATCACCACGACGAGCCTGCCAGTCTCGGTTTGCGGTGCTGATCAGGCGAAGGGACGGGAGGGGGCAGGTAGCCCTGTCGTGCAAGCCTGGTTTCGTGTTAAAGAAGACTTAATTAATGCAAAGGAGACGTTGGTAAGACTGAGAGGCGAGGTCGACGTGGGGCTCGACAGATTGGAGAGGACTATCAGTTTTGTGGAAGGCCTGAGTGCTCTACCTAGGCCTGGGGGTTCGGGAGCTTATGGGCTAGCAGGAGGGGAAATAGCCCAGCCCAGGAAGGTCTTCTGGGGTAGGCCCAAGCATGGTAAGAGATACCATCCGGTTAAGACCTATTTCAGGAGAAAAGCTGTCCGGCCCGTGGAGCAAGGGGAGACATCGAATGGTGGTGCGAAGCTGGTGGACATGCCGGAGTGTTCGTCGGGTGGACTTCTAGCTCCGGTGGACCTCGCCGGTAGTCCCGAGATTAGGCCGATGCCTCGCGACAGGGTGCTCCATGCCGGGTCTATCGCGCAAACTGGCGCTTCGTCTCCGGCAGAGGCGCCGACACCCAGTGATCAAGTTTCGGCGCCTCCGGCCGGTGAGCTGGACTGTTTGAAGGGAGACCCAAAGTCTTTGGTGGGTGTCGCCGGTATCTATGCCCATTCTGTGGAGAGGTTGTTGTCCTGCGACAGGGAGGTTGCTCCGGCCCGGGAGTTAGCAACCACTTCTCCGGCAGAGGTGCCGACTAAGGTAGATGTGTCCAGTGAGGGGGCGGCGAGTCCGATAAGGGTCGACACATTGGGTGATACAGCTTCGGCGGACTCCTTGGCTGAGTTTACAGTGTCGATGGCTTCACCGATGAAGTGGCAGGGGCCTCTATCCACTCTGGAGAAGGGGCTGGTCGACCAAGGTGATCGTAAGGGGGTCTTGGGGGTCGCTGTTTCTGGGATTCTGGGTAAGCACCCCAGCAGTGGGGTGTCTCCGGAACTTTCTGGGCCTGCTACCAGTGTCGGCGAGAAGGTTGGTTTGGGAGGGTGTCAGGGTGATTCTGGGAAGGGTCTTCTGGGTAAGGAGATGGGGTGTGGCATATCACAGGCGGATAATATGGTTGGAGATTCTACAGAAGAGGTGAGTTCTAGCATTCAGGAGTCTTTTGTCCCAGATTCTATTCAGGAGACACAATTGGAGGTGCAGGAGAAAATTTTTATCATTCAGGCTTGTAAGGAAGTTGGCCTAACTTGTGATGGTGAGGAAGGTAAGCTTGAGGAGACCATTGGGGGGCTTATGGCTGACAACAGAGGCAAAGAAGTGGAGAGGGCAGTGTGCACTCCTATTGTCAAAAAAGGCAAGAGGGAGCTTATTAATTTGCAGTCCTCTGTAAATTTTCTGGAGCATTCATCAAGGGAAAGAAATAAGGGGAGGGCCAGTCGAGTTAAATCATGAAGCTGAAAATTCTTTCATGGAATGTGAGAGGTTTGAATGAGAGGGATAAAAGGTTGAGGGTTAGAAATTTGCTTAGAAGTTGGAAGGCTGATGTTGTTTGTTTCCAAGAGACTAAGATGGAGTTCTTTTCGTATAATTTAGTGAGGAGCGTATGGGGTTGCCCGTATGTGGAGTGGTGTTGTGTTCCTTCCATTGGGGCTTCGGGGGGTATATTGCTCATGTGGGACAAGAGAGCTGTGGAGAAGGTAGATATAGCGTTGGGAAGGCATGTGGCGGCTTGTTCTTTCAAGAATATTGAGGATGGTTTCGAGTGGGCGTTTGCGGGGGTTTATGGACCTAACAGAGCTATTGCTAGGCGTTTACTTTGGGAGGAATTGGCAGGGATTATGAGTTGCTGGGACGTCCCGTGGTGTATTGGTGGGGACTTCAATGTCACTCTTTATTCTAGTGAAAGGTCTAGGGGAGCTCATTCTCGGTCGGCTATGAGGAATTTTGGCGAGTTCATCTCGGATCAGGGTCTCATGGACCTTCCCTTAGTGGGGGGTATTTCTACTTGGTCAAACAATAATTCTTGGTCTAGGCTTGATCGCTTTCTTGTGACCCCGGATTGGGAAGTCCGCCATCCGGACTTGCGCCAAAAGAGGTTGCTTCGGGTTTGTTCCGATCATGCTCCTATTATTTTGGATTGTAGCTCTCATGAGGGTGGTAAAAGGCCTTTCAAGTTTGAG
>NC_081542.1:8565431-8592103 GCF_901000735.1 Corylus avellana | reverse complement strand
GGAACGCATGGGGTGGGGCTATGGAAATTCATTTGTGGGGTTTGGAGGTCGTTTCGGTGCCACTTCAGATTAGTTCCCGGTTTGGGGGGGAAGGTCAAATTTTGGGAGGATTGTTGGTGTGGCGAGACGCCCCTCAAAGATGCTTTTCCGGGCCTTTTTAATATAGCCCGCAACAAGGATGCCTCCATTGCGGATATTCGGGAGTGTGTAAATGGGATGGTGCACTGGAACGTTACTTTTACCCGTAGTATCCATGATTGGGAGGAGTTGGCCTTAGCCTCTTTCTTCTCACTCTTGTATTCGTCTTCGATCCGGGGGGAAGGGGTTGACCGTATGTGGTGGATTCCTTCAAGGAAAGGGAAGTTTGAGGTCCGCACTTTCTACAAGAGGCTTGCCCTTAAGGAGCCTAATCAGTTCCCTTGGAGAAGGATTTGGCGTACTAAGGCTCCTTTGCGAGTGGCGTTTTTTGCTTGGTCGGCCGCTCTTCGGAAATCTCTCACTCTGGATAATGTTCGGAAGAGAGGTATTGTTGTGGTTAATCGTTGTTGCATGTGTGAGGTGGATGGGGAGTCTGTGGACCATCTCTTCCTTCATTGTGGGGTCGCGCGCAAGTTGTGGGAGGTCATCTTCTCTCGCTTTAACTTGAGTTGGGTTATGCCTAGAAGCGTCATGGAGATGTTTGCCAGTTGGTGGGCGGGAGGTAGATCTAGTAGTGCGGTGGTTTGGAAGATGGCTCCCTTGTGTCTTCTATGGTGTCTTTGGAAGGAAAGGAATGTGAGATGCTTCGAGGATTTGTCGAGGAACCTAGAGGATCTTATTCACTTCTTTTTGTACACTTTATTCTCATGGACAGCAGGATGGCTTGCTCCTTTAGTGATTGATTTTCCTGATTTTCTCTTTTTGTTCTCTTCTTCTTTCTCCCCTTCTTAGTCGCTCCTTTGTATACTTCCTGTGTACTAGGGTTGCGCCCCTCTGCGCTCTTAATGCATTATTACTTATCAAAAATATAATCCTTATGTAAAGGCCATCCTATTCAACTTTCCAGCATTAAGATACGTTTTAGATGTGGATGATTATCATAAATGATTCCCAGCATATCAGAAGATTCCCGTTCTTGAAAATCTGCACTTCCCTAAACCCAGAAAACAAAGGATTACTTTTTGGGGAAATACTTTTATGTATATAATGAATTTACTTTCTAGGAAAAGAGCATGAAGAGGTTGGGTGATGCATGAAAGTCTCCCTCTCTCTCTCTCTCTCTCTCAAAAAAGAAAAGGAAAAAAAGAAAGGAAAGAATCACAGGCGAAATCTTGATAATCTTTTTCTTTGTCTGTGTTTGTGTGTGGGAAGAGTTCCCATTTTTCATGTGTATATGGTGCATTGCATATGTGCATTACATAGCTTTATATTTTTCTCCCCAATATCTAATTTTTTACCATATCCAGATGTTTTAAATTATTTTGTTGGAGATATACAGAGTTGGAAGTATTGTGCGTAGACTTTACTATTTAATTTGAGTCAATCAATGACATCCATTTTTCCTTTTATCATTTTTTTTTGATAAGTAATAAGAAGTTTTATTAAAAAGCGTATAGGCGCCCCAAGGTACACTGGGAGTATACAATAGGATCACCTAACTAGAAGGAGAAAAACGAAGAAGAAAATCATCAAAACTAATCGAAACAGGAGAGACATGCGCAACGGTCCAAAGATACAAAGTTTGAAAGCAAGAGGCTAAAATGTCTTCCCAAGTCCCCTCCACATCTTCAAAGCACCTATTATTTCTTTCCCTCCATAGACACCAAAAAAAACACGTAGGCACCATTTTCCACACCGCGGCACTCTCCCTCCTCCCCGAAGACCACCAACAAGCGAGAAAATCCGAAACCCTCTTCGGCATCACCCAAGACAACCCAAACCGACCGAAAAAGGTGCACCACAAAGTATAAGCTACCTCGCAATGAAGGAGAAGATGATCCACCGTCTCCTCGGACTTCTTGCACATACAACACCTATTTGTCACAATCACCCGTCGCTTTCTAAGATTGTCCAAGGTCAAAATTTTTCCCAACGCCGCCGACCACACAAAAAAACTCGCCCTCAGAGGAGCTTGGGTACGCCACACACTCTTCCAC
Source organism: Corylus avellana (assembly GCF_901000735.1). Classification (NCBI taxonomy): domain Eukaryota; kingdom Viridiplantae; phylum Streptophyta; class Magnoliopsida; order Fagales; family Betulaceae; genus Corylus; species Corylus avellana. The sequence continues at coordinate 8,589,968 of NC_081542.1, read as the reverse complement.
GGAAATCCTCCCCCAACAGGACTCGCCAAGGCGGCGTACAAGAGCTTGACCTTGAATCGGCCTCTTTTGGAAGAATTCCACCACAACCTATCTTCACACCCTCGCCTCACTTGAGTAGCATGTAACACCTGGAAAAAAGAAGCCAACACCTCCACCTCCCAATCATGCGCTTCTCTAGAAAAGCTCACATTCCACTGGTTAGTGCCTCCCAACACCTCCAGATGCTCCGCCACTGAAGCATCCTTAGCGCAGGCAATGCTAAATAAACCTGGAAAGGCATGCTTAAGAGCCAAATCACCACACCACAGATCGTGCCAAAAGCGCACCTTAGACCCCTCCCCAACCTGAAATCGAGTAAACCTTTGGAAATTGGCCCACCCCATCCTAATGTTCTTCCATAACCCCACCCCCAGAGGACCCCCCGGCTCCAAGGAACACCACCCTCCCCAAAGACTACCAAATTTCGCATTCACTACAGCCCTCCACCAAGAATCTCTTTCTAACCCATAACGCCACAACCACTTCCCTAAGAGGGCGCGATTGAAGACCCTAATGTTCCTGATACCCAAACCTCCCTCCTTCATCGGAGTGCAAACCTTCGCCCACCCCACCAGGTGGAACTTGAACTCATCGCCTAGACCTCCCCATAAAAAGTCCCGCTGCAACTTCTCGATCCTCATTGCAACACTACCTGGAATGGGAAAGAGTGACAAATAGTACGTCGGCAAATTGACGAGAGTACTCTTGATAAGGGTTATTCTCCCCCCTTTAGACAGATAAGATCTTTTCCACCCGGCCAACCGACGTTCTATCTTCTCAATAACTTCATCCCAAATATGTGTAGCCTTGCAAGAGGCCCCTAACGGCAAACCAAGGTACCTAACAGGCAATGAAGCAACCCCACACCCCATAATCTCAGCTAACCTGTCCACTTGGACCACATCCCCCACTGGAATAATCTCCGACTTGGCCAAATTAACTTTTAACCCGGAAGCAGCTTCAAACAACAGAAACACACTCCTCAAATACCGAAGCTGGGCAGGCCTAGCATTACAAAAAATCAAAGTATCGTCCGCAAACAAAAGATGAGACGTAGTAATATGCCCGACCTGAAACCCCTCAATAAAACCCCCGTTTCCTTTTATCATTATAATCCATGTTTCTCGTAACCAGTAAAGTGAAAAATGTTTAAATTACTATGAGAGGAGGAAAGATTGAGAATGTGTTGCTTGGACTTGAGCAGTGTGGCACATGGTGCTTAATCGCTCAGTCATATAATATATGCAAGTATTTACGAAACTCATTAGTGATTAAATACAATATTTCTCTGTGATTGTATTTGAAATTTGATTTTGTATCTTATGGTTTCATTGAGCTTCTGCAGTTTTCAGTCACCATCTTCCTAGCTTTCAAAATTATACCCCTTGTTGAGGTAGTTTACTGGGTTTCAGAGAAAGCTGCTCAGTATTGCTTTAATATGCCTCAATGATTTCAAAATTGTGTGGATGCCACTGCTTTGAAAACTATGTATAGAAGTAAGCGTTGAGCCCATGACAAACTCTTGCATGACAATACGAAATACATGTATGTGTATGCCACACATGTTTGCGTGTTTATGCCTTTGCTGCAAGTGTTTCATTTTTCTGTTCTATTTTTTTTTTAGTTATTGTAATGCATAAGAAATACAAGTTTTGTGTTGATCGAATGCACATAAATGTTTCTTATTATTTCGGTTTGTTTACTTCTTGATTGGTACTGTTGAATGCTTTGATCAGGTTGGGCACCAAATTATTGTCAGCTATGCAGAATGCATGGGAGTACCATTGTTCAGACGAAGAATACAAGGATCTCCAAGGCAAGCCTTTTAAGCTTGGATTTCTTTGGTAAAATCAATTATCTGATGTTGGGCAATTTAAAACAATCTATTCTTCTCACGGGATTTGGAAAGTGATCTTTATTTGTAATGCCATAAATGCAAGGCTTCTGTGGTGGAGCCATGTATAGAATTCGGGTTTGGGGGGTGGGGGTGGGCATGGCTTTCCTAGAGGTTTGAAAAATCTTGTAGTATGTTTGCCTTCATAAGAGAGTTTCAAAGAGGCTATTCATATGGCCTGCAAACCCCATTCTGTAAATACTTATAAATATAGTTCTTTTTAAAATTACTGTTTGTCTTTATGAAGTCTTAAATTACTCAGCTGAAGTAAAGTCAACAATCCTATCATTCATAAGTTATACTAGCGATTTTCTTATTTTAATTTCTCATTCATATAATTGCTATAACCAATGTGTCACCGTATATTTTCCTAAACTAAAAGTAGAAAACAACAGAATATCATAAAAATTTTCCCCATTACTTTTGTCTCTTCAAGGCTTCTCATCGTGTAGCAACAAGATAATAGTGCTTCTCTCCAAACAATTCCCTAAGTGTGAAGGTTCTACTAGGTTTGAAATATCTTTATAATTTTTTTATGTTATATTATATATAGCATATGTATCTTATGCAAGCAAATTAAAATGTACTCCCTCCATCCCATGCTAGATGAAAGTGTGCAAATGACCCGCATTTTAATGAAACAAATTAAGTTCAAATTTGAAAAAAAGTCAAATTCAGATTTGAAAGAAGGTGAATTCAATTCTAAGAGTAATTTGGAAAGTTACATGGATAGTTGCATAAAAGGGCGAAAATGTCTACTACTTGATTCGGCATAACCGGTCTGAAAATGGTATTCCATAGGGCACTAACCATCTCACAATGGAGTAAAAGGTGGTCCACTAACTCCCCACTCCTTTACATATACAACACCAATCAAATGCTCCTCCAAGGGAAATGAGTGCTATCGTGGGGAACAAGGACATTGTAGTAAGCCTTTGTTTCATGAACTAAACCACTTCCCCAAAAGAGTTCAATTGAACAAAAGTAAATTACGGACCCCCAACCCACCTTCTTAGATTGGAGAACAAATCTTAGACTAGCTAATCAAATGGAATTTGAACTCTTCACCGGTACAACCCCACAAAAAGTCCCATTGCAACTTCTTTATGCGGTTGGCAACACTAATTGGAAGGGGAAAAAGAGTCAAGAAGTATTTAGATTAGATAAAGTACTTTTAATCGAGGTAACCCTCCCACCCTTAGACAATTAAATCCTCTTCCATCCAGCCAAACAATGTTCTTTTTTTTTTGATAAGTAATAATGATATAAAGCAAAGCGCAGAGGGGCGCAACCACATACACGAGAAGTATAAAGAGAGCGCCTACGAAGGAGAGAAATGAAAAAGGAAATCAGAAAAACTAATCTCTAAAGGAGCAAGCCAAGCAGCCGTCCAAGAGTAGAGAGTAAAATAGAAAAGATGAGAAATTTTCTCTACAGTCCTAGTGGAGTTCTCAAAACATCTAGCATTTCTTTCATTTAAGACAAAGAGGGATCATCTTCCATACTACCGCACTTCGAGAACGTCCTCCCGACCACCGGCAATCGAACAAGTCCCTTACCCTGCAAGGCATGACCCAATGCAACCCAAACCGACTAAAAATGGAGTTCCAAAGAACACTTGCGATCTCACAGTGGAGAAGAAGATGATCGACTGATTCTCCTGTCTTCTTGCACATACAACACCACTCCACTACTACAAGGTTCCTCTTCCGCAAATTATCGTGAGTCAAGATTTTGCCTAGGGCAGTGGTCCACCCGAAAAAAGCCACTCGGAGAGGCACCTTGGTGCGCCAAATACTCTTCCAAGGAAACACCTCATGATCAAAGTTGGACAAGGCCTTGAAGAGCGACTTAACCTCGAACTTACCCTTCTTAGACAAGGACCAACAAATGCGATCCCTAGTACCCATGGAAATCTTGTAAGAGTATAACCGTACAAAGGAGGAGGAAACCATGTCCATCTCCCAATCCTGGACTGGTCGCATAAAAATGACATTCCACTTCACAACCCCATTCCTCCAAGTGAAGTTATCCTTCACCCAAGCTTCTTTATATCTAGCAATACTGAATAGGGACAGGAAAGTCTGCTTCAAAGAAATTTCCCCACACCAAACAACGTTCTATCTTCTCAATAATGCCATCTCATATAGATTTATCTTTAAACAAAGCTTCCAATGGAAAGCCTAGATATGTCATAGGAAGAGAAGAAATCCTACAACCCAAGATGCTAGGCAAAACTTCCACTTTAATGACATTGCCAACAGGGACCAACTCTGATATAGTCAGATGAATCCCCAAACTTGAAACGCTTCAAAGCAGAAGAACAAGCAACTTATGAGGGGTGATTGGTGTTCCAAGGAGGTAGGGGGACCTTATGGAGTGGGTGTGTTGAAATATATAGGAGGGGGTGGACTGGTTTTGCGCATCATGTGTGTTATGAAGTAGGAAATGGTTCCAAAGTGTTGTTTTGGCATTATATGTGGTGTGGGGAACTACCTTTGAAGGTCCTCTTTCCGGTGTTGTTCACTAGTGCATGTGGTAAGTGTGTGGGTGGAGGAGAATATGCAGTTTCACAATGGTAACATCCATTGGAATATTTTGGTTACTCGACCGGTGCATGATTGGGAGGTGGACGTGGTTGCCCGATTTTTTGAGTTATTGTACTCCAAAAAGTAAGGTATGGAGACGAGGATATAATTTGTTGGAGCACAACTGCATGAATCTGGGTTGATGTGTTGTTAGAGAATTGTGGTCTTTTGCCTTTGCCTCATTCTGGGTTTATGTGTTGTTCTGTTGGAAAGGATTGTTTGGGTGGTATAATCATAGTGGTCTGGAATGCTACTCCTCTTTGCCTTGTGTAGACTATTTGGAGTGAATGGAATAATTGGGCTTTTAATGGCCTAGAGCTTGCTATGCTTTATCTCAAATCTTGGTTCCTTAGATCATTATATGAATGAATGCTTGCTTTTGGCTATAGCCATGTTTCTCCTCATTTAGATTTTAATGTACAGTTGAGTTTTGATTGTTATTTTTCGGAGAACTTTTGTACATAATCAAGTACCAAAGAACCCTCCTCTTTTCAAAAGAATTCCTGTAACTTATAGAAGAGAACAATTTTTATTTTTTTGATAAGTGATAGAAGAGAACAATTTTGAAAGCGATATTTATTAATATGCACCTTTGCAAGTAATGCCACCACAGCCACCACTGTATTGTCTACCTTGGTGAGATTTCAATTTCCACCATTCATTTACCTTTCTTCTAAGATAAAGATACAAGAGGTTTGTTATTGCTTAAACTTTTATAACGATTTGATTATAGTGGGAGATAAGTATATGTGGGTGCTTAGGAGCGTCATATGGCTTAGGTGCAAGTTTAACTTGGAGGAGGAACCTCTTGAAGGCTGGTTTATAGAAAAAAAGGTCTCAATTTTTATCTTTATGTTCTTCTTTCTGCCTTTAGTGGGGCCTTTATTTGTATACTTCCTTTGTACTAGGATTGTACCCCTCTGCGCTTTTCAATAAATCATTGATTTATCAAAATCAAAAAAAAGAAAAAGAAAAAAAGGGATAAGAAAAAAGGAAACAGTACTTGCCTTGGTAGCATATAAGCCTGCCTAAATATTGGATAATCCTTCATCTCAATCATGTTTATATGTTATTGGTTTCGTGTTCTACTCTATATTTTTGTCATTTTATTACTGGGCCTGCACTGTATTAGTATATGACAAAGATAATTGTCATGTGTGCCCACACCAAATTTGAACAACAGTTTCATCCTTGCATTGGAAAATTTTTCGTGTTTAACTTTGCAATTGTTGTTGAAGCAGTCATCATGAGCTTTTCTTCTTTCTTGTCTTTGGCACTTGGCTCATAAAACCAGTCAGTTGTAAAGATTTGATCCCTCGTAGTGCGCTTCCTCTCTTCTTGGCCAGTGTGACTCTTTTTCTTATAGGTAATGGAAAATTTTATTAAAACGCGCAAGGCACCGCTAGGTACACAAGCAGTATTCAACAAGAAGCACTTAACGCCAGCCAAAACCCAACCAAGAAACTCCACAGAACACCAAAAGCCCTAAAAACCCGAAAACCCAAGGCGCTCCCTGCTAAAAAACGTGAGCCTTGCCTTTCCCATGCCTAGAATCATAGTTTATAGACTTATCAAAAAAAAAAAAAAAGAATCATAGTTTATAGAGCATTCTAGGTTCAAAAGCTCCCTTCTACCTTAGAATTAGAGCAAGCCTCCCTATAATGATCCTCTTCAATGGCTGTTAGGAGAGCCACAATCGGATCCTCTTGCCCTTCACGAATCCCCACAACAGGACAAAGGTCCTTAACACATAAGGAAGCCCAATCCAAAGGTATGGCAGGGGGGAAATTTCCCACAGGGTAAGGAAACTCCCCATCCTCCCCTTCCCCATGATCAGTAACCAGTGCCGAAGAAGAGTCAGAAACATCTGGCAACTTTGGGGGATGAGAACCTGCTGGAGGAGAGCAACCCCAAACCACAAAGGACCTCGGCTTGAGAAAACCCCACCAGAGAAAGAGTGTGACTTTTGTGTTATGGTCAGTTGCCATTTCTAGCCAATGTAATGGTGATATTATCCTGGTCACATCTTCTATGTTCACGATTGAGTTGCTCAGGAGGTTGCATATGTTGAAAAAAGCAAATATTTGAATCTGGATTTGCCATATTGTATTTTAATTTTAAATTGTTTTAGGGCTTAATAAGTGAAAACATTGTTTACAAGCAGTGTAAGATCACCTATGAGATTATTGAGTCTTGGAATATGAGAAATGGTCTTGATTGGTGATGAAAAGTTAAGCACGGTAAAGACTGTATTTGGTTACTTATTTGCCCTTTCTCGGGTTTTAGTTAACTACATGTTTTCAAGTCACAAAGTAGTAGTGTAATTGGAGCTTTATTTCTGAGTCTTATTTGTGCAAGAATGCTGTGGTGGATATGGTTGCTGTTTGCAATTATCTCACCATCATTGCCAGCCTAGACATTGATTGGAGCACAGCTGCATGAATCTGTTATGTAGTTTGCTTGAGCTTTGTTCTAAACCTTTAAGCTTCCATAAATTCCATAAATACTAAGCAGCAGGACTGCAAAGTCGACTTTTTATAGCATGGGAAAGTTAAATCTAAATTTGAGGTAGACTTGTGCTAAGGTCACCCATCATATTCCATGGAGGCATGCTCATCCGAAAATACAAAAACAGAAAGGAAAAGGAAAACCAAAAGAGAGAAGAGATCCCGAGGAGGCACTCATTTATTAAAATGAAACAGATTTCTATGAAAGTCCTGTGTTGTAATATGGCTAGGTTCTAGGCAGGAGTCTCTCTCATTGCTACTTGAAATTTCTATAGTTAGTTTACGCATTAAATGTGTAGTCTCACTTTCAGTGGTTTTATGGATCGATTAGGCATCAGAAGCTTGGCTATAGAATGACTCCGGGTGATGAAGTTGAAGATATGTTTATTTTGTTAAATGAAGTAAAAAGACAGATACCTTCCGTCACAGCAGTATCTTCTGGCGCTATTGCATCTGACTATCAAAGGTTGCGAGTGGAAAGTGTTTGTTCAAGGTTAGGGCTTGTTTCTCTGGCATATTTGTGGAAACAAGATCAGTCGTTGCTCCTTCAAGAAATGGTAAACTGTGTATTAACATTAAGAATGGCAACCAGTCAATATCTAAATAATTTTGTCTAATGAGCTGTATTTCTTTTGGCCCCAACTAGATGACAAATGGGATTGTGGCTATCACAGTAAAGGTATGGTTTCTGGTTCGACTTGCACTCTTGTTTTTGTTTGTTCTTATGCAAATTTTGCAACTTATTTCTGTGTCCTTATCAAATGGATGTATTTTACTTGGGCTTTCTGTAATGAGGTGTTGCTAGTTTGATTTTTCCTTATGAGCACTTCATTCGAAACCTAATCAAGGACAGGATTTGACATTGATATTTTCAGATAATTATGCAAATATTTCAATGCATCTTTTCTTCCTCTTATGTAATTAAGTCACACCACTACTAAGCATATAAATTTTTTTCTTTTCATTTTATCAGTCCTATCATCTAATCATGGGTTGGTATACTTCCACTTTGGATTGACTACCAACATTCATAATCTTCTATGATTGTGGCCATATTTTTTAGTTTAAACCTAGTTTTTGTGACCTATTGCACCTTGTGATTGAGCATCAGCCATGCAAATGGGATTTGGATGAGAAGATATTAGCGACTTTCACCCTGTTGGAAGTTACATATTCTTAGATTGGCACATTTGCTAATAATTGAAGTGATGGTGTCTAATTGTATGATATTTGCTAATGACTGAAGTCATGGTCTCAATGTAACATCTAAGTAAAGATCAGATCCATGTTTTAGTTTTCCGAATAGTCAGCATATATTGTAATGCGAATCAGCTAATCTCTGTCGGATTTCACTATATAGCGTAAGATATAGAATTAGGAAAAACCATTTGTCACCATATGCTGTTGACTCAATGCATATCAAGCGAATCATCTATTCATATTCACACGGATGGCTTGTAGATTGGAGTCCAATACTCTTTCAATTTCATAGGTTGCAGCGATGGGGTTGGACCCTAGAAAGCACTTGGGCAAAGATATAGGGTTCTTGAAGTCCTATCTACATAAGTTGAAAGAGTAAGTCAAGTTTTTTCTTTTTCAGTTACTTTTTTATTAGCTTTGTTTTGAGTGAAGTGCAAGTGGTTTGTTCATTCTGCCATCATTTCACAGGTTGTATGGGATTAATGTATGTGGTGAAGGAGGGGAATATGAGACATTGACACTTGATTGCCCACTTTTTCTCGTAAGTTTCACTCCTTGAATCTTTTTGGTTTTTAAGAATTTTGATTTAGTCACCCGCCCAATGTTGCCTTTTGACACCCATTCCCCCAACTGTTCATAACAAGGCTTATAGTATGTCAAAAATAAGTTGGAGCTCTGCGATTATGTTTTATTCATTGTTACTCTTATTTGTTCATTGGGATTTATGGCTCTTACTGCTCCATAATCTCAAATTTGCTAAGGAAAATGTTTACCGTGGATGTTGTTATTGTCAAGGTCACTTGTAGTATTTTACTAAATTTATGGTTATTGTTTTTCTTTCAAAATTAAATTTTATTAATTGTTATTGTGCTATTTTTTTTATTCACGACCATATACTATTATGAATTCACAGAATTGCCGAATTGTGCTTGATGGATTTAAAATTGTAATGCACTCTTCTGAAGCCGTAGCTCCTGTTGGAATTCTTCATCCCTTGGCTTTTCATCTAGAAAACAAGGCAGAGTCTTGTTCTTCAAGTGGCATTGACAAAACCTCTGAGATTTGTAAGGAGAAAGTGGGTTTTGTATTTGAAGTGCAAGGAGACTGTCTACGTAGGCCTGAAGCCACATGCCAGTCTGCTGCTGAAGTCACCAAGTTAGATGAAGTTGCAGAACGTAGACTTCACATCTCAAGAACAAAAAATCATAATACATTTTCTATTTGTTGCTGGTTGCAAGATTCCTGTGAAACTTCAGCAGGTAGAATGATGATTTTTCAGGGTTATTCCTCCCCCATAGTCATTGCATCTTTTGTTCTTGTTTCAGTTCATACAATTACCATGCTCAACTGTTTTGCACTATTTTCGATTGGTAGGTTTGCATGAGGATTTGGAGGCTGTTTTAAGGAAGATTGAACTAAAGCTTGTGGGATATGGTTTTGGTTGGGAGAATGTCGTCTATATTCATTTATATATCGCTGATATGAATAAGTTTAGTATAGTAAATGAGACATATGTGAGATATATAACACAGGAGAAGTGCCCTTTTGGTGTTCCATCCCGCAGTACCATTGAACTACCATTATTGCAAGTGGGTTTCGGAAGTGCGTACATTGAAGTTTTGGTGGCCAATGACCAGAGTAAAAGGGTACTGCATGTTCAAAGTATTTCATGTTGGGCACCTAGTTGCATTGGACCATATAGTCAGGTAAATTATATACAATTTTCACTTTTCATTAATCAATTATTTATCAGCATAAGATAATCATCTCATGTATGCTAGGTTCAGTTTGCCAAGTAGTTCCTTTGAACTTCTTTTTGGTTATATATATTTGGTTAGGTGATTGATATATGCAGCAAGGAGAAGGTTTTATTTTAATTAAATGTTATACAATATATATATATATTTTAATTTAGTAGCCAAACACATTGGTTGGAAGGATTGCGTTGGTGTTATATGGGTTTTAAGTCCGATATTAGTTTTTTACTAGGTGAAATTGGACTATATAAGGAACTCCAAATATAACTTTGATTAGTTCTTTTGGGGTGTAGTGCATATTTGACTGATATTTTCACAGGGTCATGACAAATGGTATGAGAGCCAACCTAATAATACCATGTGACAATGGGCACTGCCATTTGACGTTGATCATGATAAGGATGTCAAGGGCTTTAGTGGGAGAGACTGTAATGCCCCAGAAAGTAAAGTCTCATTTTGGGTGGAATGATTGTGAAGGTGTTACTTGGTTGCTAAGTCTTAGAATAGTTCCTTACTAAGTGAAACTGGACTATATAAGTAATTTCAAGTAACTCCAATTGTAATTTTGGCTATTTTTTTTGGAGTATACTGCAGATGTGGCTAGCGTTTTTCCTTAACTGTGTCAAATGATATTAAAGGCAACCTTGTAACATCATGTGGCACTGTGACATTGTAGTATGACGTGAGCCCGGTGAGAATGTCTGGAAAGTATCTGGATATTGAGTAGGGGAGAGTGACACTCTAGAAAGTTAGGTCCCACATTGGTGGGTGGATTTTGAAGGTGTTACATGGATGCTAAATTCCACATTGGTTTCTTATTAGTTGAGTTTGGGCCATATAAGTGACTCTAGGGAACTTCAGTTTTAACTTTGATTAGTCCTTTGGAGTAAATGTGTAAATGTGACTAGCACCTTCTCTGAGTCATGACAGATGAGAACTGTTGATATAGTTGAAGAAATTGAGTTGAAAGGATGTAAGGCAAACACAAAGAATATAAGGGACAAGGAGGAATCACATTCCGGATTTATGTTGCATACCATCAGAAGGCCATATTTCCTACATAGATATTTCACAATATTGATTTTGGCATACCTAAAAAATGGTTCAACTGGAGTGATGGATATATAACTATCATCATTGCTGCCTCAAACGACAAAGAGTATGAAAATTTATATTCAACATTTTATCTAATGACGAGGATGCAATTCAAGAAATCAATGATTTTACTACTCTAAAGATTGAGGTCGAATTTTCTCCAACTAGAAGAGAATGATGCAGATAGCAATGATTCTAATATAGTTTTATTCAGATTTTGGGAGTTAGGGGTATTTTTATTTTTTTTACAACTTAGAAAAAAAATCGTGTTTTATTTAATTTAATTTAATTTATTTATTTTATAATTATCAAGTTTTGGGATGGGCTATACTTTTGGTCCATTAGAAGAATTTTGGGCTTTATTGTGTTATTGATTTTGTTTTTAATATGTGGGTTTTGGTAAGTTTTTAGTTTAAGCTTAGTAATCAAAGCCAATAGAGTCCAACTGGTATTAGGGTTAAGAGCATTAGAAGCCTATATATATTCACACACATTTATTTTTTATATGATAAAAAATATCATCATTATTTTTTCTTTGATAAGTAATTGAGTCTCATTATTAGTTGCTTCCAACTTAACAGAAACAAGTTTTATGAGATTTTCAGCTCTTTCTTTTTTTGTGTGTGTGTAATACAATCCTTCTTCATACACATGTACAAGACCACCTGCCCACTTGCTTGCCTCAGACATACACAAACAATATATATAGTTTTGATTAGATAGAAAATTTTGTCATATTTCAGCTCTTTTTGTTTGGGTAATACAATCCTTCTTTGTGTGTATATATATTATTTTTGATAAGATGAAAAATCTTGTCATTATTTTCTCTTTGATAAGTAATTGAGTCTCATAGTTAGTTCCTTCCAACTTAACAAAAACAATTTTTATGAGGCGGTGGCTTTTCTTGAAGCCAAGGCTGCTTCGTCGTCTACTCTTTGGTGGGGAAGAAGTTTGGGTTGATGGTCAAGCCTGAGGCGGGTGTTGGTGTGCCGTTGTATGCAGCGGTGTTGTGAGCGGAGGTCAGGAATTCAGCGTTGGAAGAATCAGCGACAGTACTTGATGGTGAACCACTGGGTAAAGAGCAGTCCTTCGATGTAATACGTTGGGTAATATTTTTGAAACTCAACTGTGGTCCTGTGTGAGGCAACATTGAGTGTGTCGTAAGTGATGCAGATTATGGGGCGGATTTTCAGCATGGTGAGGAGCTCTCTGATCTAGGTAATTGGCCTTGCCTTTTCGATGCTGAACTTGAAGGGGTTGGCAGATGTTCTGGAAAAAGGAAGAAGATAAAACCTTTTTGGGAGTGGAAGGAAAGGAGTACGTAGCTGAAGATTGAGGTGGGGAGGGTTGTGCAGAATCTTCTAGTAGGGTTGGAGGAGTTGGACTGGTCTCCAAATTGTGGGCTGACCTGCAAGCCCACCTATGTTGGGCGGAATGTCTGGGTCTATAAATATAAGCCTAGGCCCATATCTTTGTTTAAATCCAAATCCAAGTTGGGTTTGGATTCTAAGAGGAAGCTTGCATCCATGGTGGGCTTGGATGTGGGTCCTGGTTCACCGGGTACGGATCCCCAGCCCAACTCAGGTCCGCCGAAGAGGACACTGGAGGAGGGTTTGGATGGGATGCCGCCGGTCTTTGTGGGGGCTGATGTCCGGTCTTTTGGGTATTTCTGGTGACCTCTGATGTTATCATGTCTTTGCAGTCTGTAAAGTACACCTCGTCAGAGTTGGTTCTGATTCTGGTGAACAATGGGTGTGGTCTGGCGTGCTCAGGTGACACTGTCGGCTCTTTGATGCTCCCTCTAGGGTCAGTTGTTTCGTCGGAAGCAGCCCAGGCTTCGTCGGAGATTGCTGAGTCCCAAGTTAGCTTACTGGAGTTGTTGGTTGAAGGGGCCTGAGCTATTGATTCTGTGTTGACAGTGGTTGTGGCAGCTCCGATTCTGCGGGAACCCAAGCCTTTAAAGAGATACATTCGAAAGTTGAAGGAAACAAATTTTTGAAGATGGATGAGAGCTTGATCGCCGAGGCAGTGGTGTGTTGAGTGCTCCGCCAGTTGCGCCTTTAGTTTTAGGTCTTTCTTCACCGTAGGTTGAGTCTGTAGCCCAGTCCCTGCTGGTGACTTCCCATGTTTTGGCGACTGTGAGTGGTGCTATGTGGAAATCCACTCTGGCAAGGGATTTTCTCCAACGAGGCTTCCTCAAGTTGAGCTCCTATATTGTGGCCCAGATTTTGTCTATTGCTTAGTCTTTGTTGGCAGTTGACAAGGGGGATTGGGAGGAGACAGGTTTGGTTCAATCCCATAGGCGGCCTGTTGGTTTTGATCTGTATTTGGAGTCAATGTTGAGTGATGGGGAGGATGGAGATTTCCCATATCCTATGGGCTTTTTTTTCCCCATAATGTTCAAAAATACTTGCTTTTGAATGAGATGGTTTGTTGCTAGTATAGGAACAATATCTATAATCCTGGGATATTAATGAATATAATCTTTTGCATTTCCTATTACCACCATGCATGACACTCGTACACCATATGTTCGTCGCATGTTTTAACTGCCATTTGGCCAATTTTTAATTTTGTTTTCAGGCGACCTTGTATAAGGAGATACTTCACATGGCTGGGCAGTTGGGGCTTGACCCTCCAACAATGACTCTCTGCAGTGGAGGCGCCACTGCTGAGCTGGAAAAAGCACTGGAAAACAGTGAAGCAGTAGCAACATGCTTCAACTGTTCAATATCTACCTCTGCCCTTCTTTTTGTTGTTTACTGTTCGACATATGTACCATCATCCGAGAGGCACAGAATTCAGGACAAGCAGGACACTTTCCTTAAGCAAATGAGGCTCTTTCAGTTAGACAAAGGAAGCATTGTTAAAGTTCCTGATCCGATTTTTCTTTATGTCCTTGTGCCTGATCTGCCAAAGAGGTATTTATTGTATATTGCCCTAGCATTTGCCTAGAAAGCATAGGTATGCCTATGGATGTGGACTACACATACATTGATCATATGACAATTGGTGGGGTTACCCTTTTAGATCTTTTTGTCCAACCTTGTCATTCACAATTATATCCCTATTCTGTGCTAAAGAAAGGCATACTCTAATATTCGAGGTGTATCCATTACTTTAATCCAAGAGGCATTCGGTATGTTCCAAAAGTTTTAAATATTATTTTAAAATTTTGGTTGAATTTATGCAATATTGAGAAGAATCCAGTAAATTTTATATCTGATGCTGGATGTGGTTTCCTTCTAGAGATACACACATCACATAGTATGATTTTCCATATTCTTTGTAGGCAATTTGAGGGAGTCTATGCTTCTTACCTTGGTTGGTACCGTTTCCTCTTTGGTCTTGAGGGATCCCTGTTTGATCAGTGCATGCAGATATCTAAATTTTCAAATTTGATCATTGAAGTCCCTTGAGTTGATCAAAGCTTCACAAAGTTAGATTTGATCAAATTGTCATAAAATGCTAATCACTAATGCTTTAGAGTGAAGCTATTGTGTCTCGATAATGTAGTGGACCAACTTCTTTAAAGCCAAACAAAGATAGTCTAGCCAACAAGAGAAAAGAAAATTCTTTGAAAGAATGGTTAAAGCCATAAGCATCAGTAATACCTGCTATGGTTGTGGACCTTCTTGATATGAAGTCTTTGCAACGTCCTGGGTCAGTTAGGAGTTTCAATGGGCTGTTTGAAAAAGGTCTATTATGGGTTAGCTGGTTGTTTTGTATCTGCTGGTCCTTTGTATCAGGAATCTTGTCTATACAACTTTTGGGTTAAACCAGGTGCGTAATTGTCTGCATCAGTTCTGAACATGGTTCTTGCGATATGGATAAAATGATCTTTGTGGAACTTTATGCATCAGTTTGGGGTTTTATGAGGTATTGTCGTCTTGTACGTTAACACAGTCCTTTTTAAGAGGGAACCATGTCCGTGTCCTTTATTTCATTGAAGTTAAGGTCATCCTCTAAATTTTTCCTAACATGCCCGTTCCCATGTTTATGGTATTCATCTTTGACAGTTGGACAAGATCGAATCAGTTGACTTAATATGTTGGTTTCAGTATCTGCTGTTGGTTGTAAACCAGCATAAGTGAATTGTTGCCTGTGAAAGCACCCAAGCAAACTTGGGCAACCTGCCTCTATTCTGTGGCAAGAGGGGCCCAGGTAGTACTAGACTGGATGCTGCTTAGAGTCCTAATTTTTTACGTAATTCAACTTTTTACTAAGCAATAGCTACTCAATGTTCTTTAGTTAATTAGGCTTATAGCAATAAAAAAAATGAGTTTATATAACTAATTTATTCAACAAGTTTACTGGCAACATGAATAAATTACTTCTATTTTGCCAGTATTATTATAAGCCTTTTATGATGAGTTATTAATTCTGTTTACCTCATGGCTTAGTTGCCTCCTGGCCAAAAAGTTGGCTTTGGTAATTAAGATCTATTTATTGCGTGTTTTTCATTTTAAAAAAAAAATCTATTTATTGCACGTTGGTACTTTGTACAGTGGCAATTACTGACATACACATTAAGTAGTATTAATTCTACTTTCAGGATTTCATAAGTATTCTTAAAATGTCCTTTGCTAGGTGATGAACATGCCAATAGCATAGTTGGTACCGTGGTAAAGCCTCATTGACATGGTAAAACCTCATTGTCTAGAGTAGAGACCTCACTTTGAAGCCTATCCTCATGGAACTAATTAATATGTAACAATAGCCTGCCCCAAAAGGGGGAAGGGGTGTTTTCTTCTGGCGGAGAGGGGTGGGGGGTTGAAAGATTTTATTGTCGCTCATTAAATTGCTAGAAATCCATATATAGTGACTAATTAAAACTTATCTCATGTAGGATATGTTAAAACCACTTAAAAGTTCAAACCACCACCCGAAGGCCATTATTATTAAATCACTACTTCTTCCAAAAACTTAGGCTGATCGAAAAATATAAATTTAATCATTTAATTAATATTATAGCATTCCCGTTTACATGTAGGTTTAATCTTCTTAACAAGTAAGCCACAACACATAAAATAGTTAACTGTAATTGGAGGTAAATTACAGAGTCAGTTCAAATTCATAAGTACTGCTTTAATATTATTTAAAATTACCATTTTTCCAAAAGCTTAAGCCGATGAAAATGGTGAATTAAATCGTTCACTTAATATTCTAGCTGCTTAGAAGGTTTTTATTTTTATTTTTTTGAGGTTTATACAGTATTAATTTGTATCAAGATTTTAGATCTTGTGCTCTGAAGGGTCTATGGTCTACATAAGAATGTACATGTGATTATAATTTATGCATTGAACACAGCAATCTTCTTTGCTTCTCTGTAATTTGGGGAGCACTTGTAGTGGGTCGATATTAGAAGACAATTGAATTCTGGTTACCTCTTTTTATTTTTATTATTGCAGGGCACTTGTAGAAATAAAGCCCATTCTTTATGTCCCGGAGGATGCAGATGTGACAACTGGAACTGTACAAGAACTTTCTTGCGTACGGATGCCTAGTTATTGGGGTTTTCAGCATGCACACTGGCATGATTCTTGCTTCCAGAAATGTGTTGTTCATGGAAAGATCTTTGCTGTTATTTTGTGTATCACAAGTGAAGATGTTTTGAAGATATGTTCCGAGTCTCTAGGTGGTGATCAGGACAACCGGGATTATCAAAATTCATTCCATGAGGAGCAAATGGAAAGAGTGTCAAGATTTTGCATTTATCTTCTTGATAAACTTTATATGCAGAATAATTTCTCTTGGGATGACACTCAGGTCAGTTTTTATGCCAGAACCTAAATCTTCCATTTTAAGTTGCCCTTTTTTTTTGGGAGGGTGGGGGGAGAGGTGATTGGGGATTTTTGGTAAGTTGGTCCTAAGATTCTGATTACGTTCGATTTATAAAGTCCAGCTTTAGTTTCTGAAACTATTTCTGCTGTTTGATATTTTCAAATTCTTACTGCTAAACTTTCCTTCCCCCCTTCCTCTTCTTCTCTCTTCCTTCAAAAAAACATAGGATGGTTTTTAGTTTCATATTCATTTGGTAAAAGATTGGTTCTCTCCGGTTGAATAGAAGTGACCCAGAAACTTTGTAGGATCCTGTTATGAAATGGTTGACTTGTAGATATGAGGTTTTGCTTTACCAAGTGTATTCTTTTGCAGAATTTGAGGTTTTACTTCCCAACAAGCCTTGGAGTGCCTGTGGAGGCACTCTCCCTCATGTTAACCAATGCATTCAATGAATTAGCTGAAATGGGTCAGAGAGTAAAAATTGGTGAAGAGCCCATCTTTAACCTTGTTCCTGTCTTGGGTGCTGGGAGGTCTGCCACATCCATGGATGATATAATAACCTGTGAACTTTTTGCCCAGAAAGCATGAGCCTGCTTGATTCACCCCAATTTTTTTTGTTTTTTGGCTGTTTATAATTCATGAGGAATATAGGTTACGGCTTCTGTTGAAATTCCTCTTTAATGTAAATTCATAGTATTATTATGTAGGGAATGCTTGAAGTTATGATTCATTTGTTACATTATAAGTTAACAGTAATGGATTGCTT
The DNA here is from genome assembly GCF_901000735.1 of Corylus avellana. Lineage (NCBI taxonomy): Eukaryota > Viridiplantae > Streptophyta > Magnoliopsida > Fagales > Betulaceae > Corylus > Corylus avellana. Next base: position 8,572,338 of record NC_081542.1, on the reverse strand, counting down.
TATAGTTGCCACAACTTTGTGCCAATCTCACTAAATTTCGTTTTTTCTTATTGTTTTTAGTTTTTTTATTTTTTTTATGCTGTGAAATTTGAGATTTTCTTTTTCTTCCCTGAGAAAACAGTAGATATTATCACAAATAAGAATTGTTTTATTTGTCCCCCCATGTTGTCACGATCATCTAAGGTACAATTTAAAGTATAGGCTCCTGCCCTCCCCAGACTTGGGCCATTAATGCTGTTAGGGGTGGTTATATGTAATTTTCATAGGGCCAGTGTCTTGCAATGACAGAAATGTGTTTTCCCTGCCGACAATAACTGTGTCTTATGATTTTCAGCTCATATAATTTGTAAAACAACTAATAAAGGTCAAGATTAGATCCCCATCTATCTCTTTTTTTTGGCTTTTTGTGATTTCTTTCTTGTTATCTTTATAATTGGTCGAAGAGTTCATGACATGAAATATTAAGGTTTTTCAATAAGGGTCATGTCAAACTATTTCAAATATCTGGAGTTATTCTAAATAGGATATGTATCACTGTACATGTGAACTCTGTCTCCTAAATTTATATCTCATTTTCATAATAGTACGTTACCTATCCCCCAAGAAAGACTAAGTGTGCGTATGACATTACGATTTTGCAAACCAAAAGTGTGATTTTAAACAAAATTGCAGAAAATATATCGTTTGGGAGTGTTTTTATAGAATTGTGATTTGAAAACATAAAAAATTTGTGTTTTCAAATTGCAGACAATGGGTATGTTTTTAAAAGTACACAATTTTAAAGATTAAATTGCGATTTTAAATGCTAAATTGCCTCATCATACTAGAATTGGTTGGGTTTTAGATCCGGATTTTTCAAAATTAGATCTAGCTTCCTCCATCATTCCCACTCTCCAAAGTGCTAGCCCACTGTGCTCACCAGCTTCCAGTCGCTGGCCTCCACGTCCTATTTTGTCGGCCAAGCGCTATCGTGTGGGTCTCACACGCTAGTTAGTTTGCTCCAACCGCTATCCTTGCTTCAAAGACGCTATTGTTTGTTGGGTCTTTTGCTGTTATTTTGCGTTTTCCATTTTAATTATGTTGTTATTGTCTTTTCATTTATGTTATTTGCTGCTATTTTTATTGAGTTTTATGGGTTTTAGTCTCCATGTCCTGCTTGCTATGTTTTGTTCTTGTCGTAGAGACTTGTGCTATCAAAGATAGTACTCTCTTTTCATTGGTTCCTACTTCGGATTTTGTCAGTACCTTTCCTATTTTGGCTACTTCTCGACGGTTGATGTAGTCTCCTAGTGGTGAGCTATTTCGGGTTAAGGTTGAAGGGTATCTCGAGGGTCATGTTCATGTCCGCATCACTTGCAGTGAGAGTTCAGGTAGGGTTGAAGAGTCTCACGACGGTCATGCCTCTGCCTACGACCTTTGTTTTAGTGCTTTTATCACTTTAAGCGGCTCCCTATTGAGAGGATTGGGTCAATTTTTGACCAATTATTTACTATTTGATTATATTTTTTGCACTGTAATTTTTATTTTGGATCACTTACTGGAAAGCCCACCTTTTTTTTATTATTATTATTCCTATACCACTTTCCCAATATCAAAAAAATAAAAAAATAAAAAAAACCCTAAGAAAGGCCCTACATTACCTTTCTTAAATAAAAAATAATTAATAAATAAACAAATAAAACGTCATGATAGTACATAGTACTTTTGACATCATGGAATAAAAGTGCAAAAAGTTGAGATAGTGTATATTGTTTAGAGAATCCACCAGTTGTTCCCTCAGATGTAAGGATAGCCATCACTTCATATCAATAATCAATCCTAATTTTATGATCAATGGTGACGCTTTCCTTTGAACCTCTCTAGAGAGAGAGAGAGAGAGAGATTGGCCTCACATATTTGATAAGGGCATTGTACTAGAAGAAATTACAAAAAGACGAGCTTTGTGGAGAGAGATAGAGACCAAAGAGCCATTTGCCAAGGTTTTAGACTTTTTTTTTTTTTTTTTTCTTTCTTATTCATCTTCTTTTTCTAGCAAACCAAGGTGACAGGAGTGTTGGGGCTTTCATTCTGAGAAAGCAAAAACAAAAGGTTGTACTTTTGTGAGCCATGGCCACGTGGGCAAGAGGGCCATAGACACTATTAGACAGTGGAAGAGGGCAATGGATGTCTGAGAGGTAAGCAAAAGGGGTAGCCCACATAGAACATGGTAGTTGAGAGCCAAAAAGGGACAGATTACCTTCATATATTCAAATCTCATTAGCTACCAAATCATATGGCCCTCAGCAATGGTCCACAAAGCTTTACAAAATCCAATAAACAGGCAAGAAAAAGGATGGATTTGTTTTTAAAAAATTGGAAAAAACATAATTTAAGAACAAAAAAAAAAGGTAAAAGAAGAAAAAGAGGGGAGTTGTTTTGGTTCTTAATGCTAAGAAAAGTTTGGCAATCTTTTAATTCAACATGCAACATTCTTGTACTAGAATTATGAAGACTCTTTCCTCGGACTCCTTAGTTTTGTGTAGCCACAGCTTCCAAGTGGATTCCTTGTCCTAGTGCATTATCTTGGGCCAAAGTTAGAGCTTTATCAGCCCTAAAAGTAAGCCTTAACCCTAACATCCATGCTTCTCGAATTTTGAAATTACAACAATACGCTAACGAGTAATGCTAGAAGTTTTCTATATGTTCTTTTTGTGTTTTTTCAAAACTGATGTGGCTTTAAAATTATCATTGAATTTGTGATAGATTACTGAAGCAAGTTTTCTGGATTAGGGTCATATGCGCGATTATGATACTTGTAGCAAAATTTATGCCTGATTTACTGCCACATGTGAAAGCTGTAACATTTCATTCGCACCAGAATGGTTTCATTCGAATGTGATTGGATTGTTGCGTGTTAGAAAGATCACATGCCAAAAGTTTCCATAATGACTAAGAAAATTTTTGTTAAAACGAGCATGTAATTTGCCACGTCAAAAGCCACGTGTCACACACCAGAATTTTTCTCAATGACTAAGATTTGATCTCATTTGAACATGATGTGTTTCGTTTAAACAAGATATGGTTATTCTTAGGTTAAGTGAGACACTCATAGTTGAACCTAGTCGAACAACTAGGGGTCTAGGATATTACATTAATGTGCAAGGGGGTGTACCACGATCCTAGGGGATGCGCAACCTCAGACCCTCCGTTACTAATTTAATAATTTCTATCTAATTGGACGGAAATCATCCCATGTGTATTTCATGTGGAATTTTAATTGCCTTCTATTCCAATTTTATCCTTATGAAAACTTATAAAATTATGTAATTACTCTCATTAAAACCTATAAAATTGAAGGTAATTACGTAATTTCATAGGTTTTAATAAGGGCAAAATTGAAATAGAGGGCATCAAAATCCCACGTGAGACACACGTGAGATGATTTCCGTCCAATTAGACAGAAATTAATAACGGAGGGTCTAAATTGAAAATTTTTGAAATATTAGGAGGGTTACATTACAAATTTTTAAACATTGGAATTCGAATTGTAAAGTGAATTTAACCCTTATTATTATTATTTATTTTTTTTTTGACAACCTAGGACCCAATTTTTACTCTTTAATATTATGGGTGAAGCTAAACAATACGCTGGCGTGCGTGACACGGCAGTATTAAAAAATAAAAAAATAATAATAATAATAATTTACGCTAGCGTGCCACGCATACCGCGTGTTGTGTATGACGGTCTATTATAGCGTCCAAACTAATTTCATCAAACCGCATGTCACGCCTAAAATTTATTGACGTGACGTGTAAAGGCAAACGTGGATTAAGCAACGGATATAAATGGCATTTTCCATCATTCTTTTGGGTCAACAAAATGGAAAATATCTAGCCCCCTTATAGACCGTTGAAAGTCAAAGTAGGTGACCTCTTGTTGTCATTGACTCTCACGTACCAAGCAACTAAACTTGGAAATCATGGCTGTTGATTGGTTCTTCTTCTTAGAAGACTAGATCAACAACTTTTTATTTTTATTTCTTAAAATTTTTGTGGATTTCTAACTATCTTCTTAATTGTATGCATGGTAAAAAGATAAAAGATTAGATAGAGGTCTAGAAAATTTTATTATTATGATGGATAGTAATTTTAATTGTAATATGAGATAATTTTTTTAAGGTTTATTTGTCTGAGTAGATTTCGAGCAGCTTGCACAATTATTGAGGTAGATAAATTTCATAAAAACTGTCTTATATTTACTGTCTAAATTGCAATAATAGATTACTAGAGACAGTCAATTTAAGAAAGAAGCCTTCATACAATATTAAATAAAAAGAAGAAGTACAATGATTGATCATTTCTTACAATACTGCTTTCCAACAAACTACACTTCCTTCAAGCAACATATATACTAATGCTTGCATGGGGATCATTAAGCACCAGCAGAATAAAATAAAAAATAAAAAATAAAACACAAGAATGATTTTTTCTTGTAATTAATTCTTGAATCCGACAAACTACACTTTCTTCAAGCAACAAAATAGTGGTTGCATATAAATAATGAAGCACCAACAAAATCATTTGATAAAGCTTGTATAAAGTAGTAGGTGGAGAGGCTCAACTAGTGTACACCAACAATCAACCCCACAATCTACCAATCCCTCTTCACACTTGCTTTGTCTCAAAATAAAACTAAAAGACAAAAGGAGGAAATGTTACAAGCCTTAGGAGATTGTTATAAGCTCCATGCTTCATGCCTTAAAATCCTTTGCCCCCTACATTCTCAACTTTCTATAGGAACAAATTAACGAAGCTTTTCTCTACCTTGAGAGGTGAAAAAAATAAGAGAATCACCCAACAAATTTTAAAATGTGTTGTTTGAAAAGTAGAGATTTCAAAACCTAGTTAATGAAAATGTAATTTTTTAAAACATGGTTAAGTAGTTTGTAAAATTACAGTACAACCTTTAAAATTATGCAATATTTTAAAAAATGCATCTCATAGCTACCGAGAGAAAACTTAATTTTTTCACATTTTCAAACCATCATTTTTTTAAATGCACTCCCCAACATGACATTTTTGCAATTTTGATGCACGAGTGTCTTTCGCAATCACTAGCCATCGCCCGTAGTTGTCTTCATTGACCTTCCGCCGTCATTGGCCACCATCTGTCATTGTATTTGGGCCCTTTGCAGTCACCGACTACTGTCTATCGCCATCTCTAGAGGTTCTTCACTGTCACTGACCACTGTTCATTGCCATCATTGGCGGCCCTCTATCGTCATCGTCAACCATGATCTTTGACAACCCTATACCATCACCAGCCACCATCCGTCAATGTCTCTAGTGACTCTTCATCACCGGCCACCATCCGCCCCTCAGTCATCATCAACTATTGTCGTCTCCAAAAGCCTTCTGCCGTCATCAGCCACCATTTGTTGTTGTCTCCGGAGGCCCTCCTTCGTCATCGGCCATCATTCTCCGTCGTCTTCAGCAGCTCTTCATCGTCACTAGCCACCATTTTCCACCGTCTCAGACGACCTTCCACCATCATTGGCACTATTGTCTCCAGATGCCTTCTATTGTCACCGACCACTGTCTATCGTTGTCATCAGCCACTATTTGCCATCGTCTTCGGTGGGCCTTTGTTCTCATTGACCACCTACAAGGTAGTGGTCGGCCACCCTTGAGGAAGACTTCGAATACAAATTGATTTTTTTTTTAAGATATTATTTATAAAAATGAGGATATTTTAGAAAAATCAGTTGAAATCTGATTCCATTACAATTAGAAAATTTGTTCATTATTGTGTTGTTACCAAATGAATGAATATGAATGATCATTTCATTCTAACTTCTTGTATTCCTAGTAATACCTTTTTTTTTTTTTTTTTTGTAGGTAATCAACATTTTTAGCGTACCAAAGGTAACCTTAGTGTATTTTTTGTTCTAGTAAGGGATCTTGTTAGTAGGATGGTTTTGCTATATTTATGTGAGGTATGGTGATCATGTGCTTTTGTCTAAATACTTATTTTCTAATTTTTACTCCTCTTCAACTTGGAGTTATTTTTTATAGTATTAATTTCTCTAAAAAAATGCTTAACAAAAAAAAAAAGAGTTGGATTTTTTTTTTTGATAAGTAATCAGCAGACTTTATTAAAAGAAGGCGCCCCAAAGTACACTGGGAGTATACAAAGAAGATCACCTAACTAGAAGGGGAAAAACGTACAAGGAAATCATCAAAGCTAAACGACACTGGAAAGACAAACGCTATAGTCCAAAGATACAAAGTATGGAAACAATAGGATAAAATGTCCTCAAAGGACCTCTCCAAGTCCTCGAAACACCTATTATTTCTCTCTCCATAAGCACCAAAAAAAAAAAAGTAGGCACCATCTTCCAGACCGCAGCACTCCCCCCCCTACCTGAAGACCACCAACAAGCCAGCAACTCGATGACCCTACCAGGCATCACCCACGATAACCCAAAGGGACCAAAAAAGGCACTCCATAGAGTAGACGCAACCTCACAATGCAGAAGAAGATGATCCACCGTCTCCTCGCTCTTCTTGCACATACAACATCTGTTCACAACAATCACATGTCGCTTCCTGAGGTTATCTAAGGTCAGAATTTTGCCCCAAGCCGCTGACCAAGCAAAGAAAGCTGCCCTTGGAGGAGCCTGTGTCCGCCACACACTCTTCCATGGAAACCTCCTCCCTTCCGAACAAGCCAAAGAGAAAAAGAGAGACTTGACCGTGAAAAAACCTCTTTTGGAGGGTGTCCACCATAATCTATCTTCAGACCCTCGACTCACCCTAGCTTCATGCAACATCTGGAAGAAAGAGGTAAAGACTTCCACCTCCCAATCATGAGCCTCTCTAGAAAAACTTACATTCCACTGATTGGACCCACCTATCATCTCCAAGT
>NC_081542.1:8520434-8565331 GCF_901000735.1 Corylus avellana | reverse complement strand
GAATCTATTAATTAAGGAAGTTGTGTGACGCAATTGTAGGTCTTCGAGGAAAGGTTTCTTGAAGACGTTCAAGGAATTGGTCGCAATGGTAAGGACGGTAAGTTGCGGCGAAGACAAAAAGGGATTTAAACAATTGACCTCAAGTTTATATTTTTGCTTGTATTTTTATGAATGTTGACTTGGAGCATTTTATGTGCAAAGTTATACAACATATTTTTGAAGAAAAGCCCAGGTTATGTATGATGAGAATTGTGAAATTGTTTTATGCATGAAATGTGTGACATGAAGTCGTTTATAGATGTTTATTTCAAATGATGCCTTTTTACTATGATGTTTCAGATAGGCTATTGTCTGTATGTTTACTGAGTTTTATGAGATAAGAAAAATGGTTAAATTTTTTTTTTGAAAGCTGATTTCTATGGGTGGCCGGCCACCCCCGGTGCCATCGGGTGGGCCTTGGCCACCCTTATGATTCAACTTTTTACTTTTTTTTTTTAATTTTTAATTTTTAATTTTATTTTTTTTAGGGTTGAAGGGTAAAAAGAAAATAAAATAAAAATAGTTTTTTTTTTTTTTTAGAAAATGTTGTATATACCTTTCATTTTTTTAGACAAATAAGTATTCATTTTCGTAAGAAAATAGAAATAGGTCTTTACCAATTAAAAGAATGACTATTCTTATGAAATAAACATTTTATTTTAAGAGTCTATTATGCGAACCAAACGGGATATAGAGAATAAAGTAAAGAAAATATGCATAAGCTTCTCATCAGTAACAAAGTTTTATAGTTGAAGAGACTTATTTTCAGGAAAATGCATGTTTACCAAGGTCAAGTTCCACGAAAAAGAATATGGACAAAAGATGTTTATGGCAGACATTTACAAAGACTTATTTACGAAAGATGTTTATGAAACAAATCCTTTACTCAAATGATTTTGATGTTGTCAGTAAACCATTGACCATTTATTAAAGGAATCATTTTCAGCAAAGTGACTTTTATGATTTTAGCAAAATGTCATTTGTTTGTAAAGGAAATATTTTCAAGAAGTAAAGCTGTGGTTTCCACGAGTTATTTTTAGGAAAAATTTCTCTTAAATTTTTATTATTTTTGTAATTACTCTCAAACTTCAAAAACTCTCAATTTAATGTATCGAATTTCCAATTTTTTGTAATCACCCCTTTGTTAGGTATTTTCATTAAATCCCGTCAAATTTTCAAAATATCATTGTTTTTTATTATAAAAAAAATATTAAAAAAAAAATGAAAAGATTTAGGCATCAATCAGGATTTTAACGAAATTTGCAAAAATATGTCTGAATCTTTGCAATTTTTATTTTTTAAATTTTTATAAAAAATGGTATTTTATAATTTTGACAAGATTTAATAGAAAATCCTATCGGAAGAGAGATATTGTAAAAAATTAAAGTTTGATGCCTAAATTAAAAGTTTTTTAAATTTCGGAAGAGGGAGTAATTTTAAAATGCGTGAAAGTTCGAAGAAATTTTATAAAGTTTTCCCTTGTTTTATGTATAAACAAGTGTGTTGTTAAATATCCACACATTCACATATCAGCAACAACTTGCTTGCAGTGGCAGAGCCAGACAGTTCATATTGGGGGTGCTGCGCGCCAAAATTTTTTTGGCATCCTAAAAGTTTTTCTCACCCTAAAAATTTGGTAATTCACACAATATATGCATCACAAAAAAATATCTATAAAAGTTCATAAATGTATACTTAAATTGATATATTATAAATATAACATGTCGGCATTATATCAGAAAGACAGAAATACAAAAAAAAAAAAGTGTCTAGAACTGCACTTTACGGTTTCTTAGAAGTACAAAATATCAAGTATCGAATCTAAATCGAAGCTCTCAGCAATTTCCCTTTCAATATAGAGAACAAAATTATTTGCAAAAAAAATCATCCTCCATTTTGTTGTAAAGTCATGTTTTAACAATTTTCATTACTGAAAATGCTCGTTTGGTAGTTGCTGTAGACACTGGAAGAATCAAAATAAAACAAATTAATCTATCAATAAGATAGTATGTCTTTGATTTTTCTGTCTTTGCCAATCCTTGACATAATTCTGCAATGGAAGACAAATTTTGTAATGTTGGATCAACAAGCACATATATCTCAAATTAATTTTGTCATAATTAGAAAAATCTAAGAGAATAATACTTCTCCGTAATCATACGTATATCGTCAATTTTAAATAATTTATAAGCATTTTTTAGATCCAAAGCTAAGTAAGTATCAAAAGTTACAAAGCTGACCAGTGCTGCAAATTAATTGGGTTGAATTATTCTTCCTGGAAACCAATAAACGACTTGAAACCTTTTGTAGTGAAGGAGAATTTTTTGCCAACTGTGCTACTTTATTGGAGAAAATTACTAAAAACCTCTTCTCAGTGCTTTATATCCAAGAATATTTGTCTTCCATTTTCATTTTGCCTTCGAAAGAGGTCTAAAACCTCACGCTAGGCTCAGATGGGGGTGCCGTGGGTAGGAAAAAAAAAAAAAAATTTAAAATTTAAATCTTTGGAGGTGCCAAAGAGCAACGTGGCTCTGCCGCTGCTTGCTTGCTTACTAAGTTGTGAACTCATCATTTTACCTATAAACGTTGTTTACATAGAAAAGAACAACAATACCAAACAACAGGACAACAACAATAAGGATAAGGAGCTCGAGCAGAACAATAGTAAATCCTAAGGTATAAGATATAATATGATTTTATGTAAACTAGTAAGTGATCAATGTGATATGTAAAATTGATAGTTGTAAGAATTGTCAAAAATAGCGATTTGATAAGTTATTTCATGCTCGGGGTATCTAGAGAGGGGCGCTGAAATCGTTCTTATTGCCGTTGCTTCAATTTTATGGTAAATGTTGTGCATACATTTGTGAGGTTATCGTTTCATATTAAAAAAATATAAAGAAAAATAATAGTTAATATACTTAAGTGGACCTAAGTCCATTAGCAAAGCTTTTGAGCTATAAATGGTATCGTAGTATGTATACTAATGTATTCTTGTTTGACTCTTTTGGTGTTTCTTCCCCCAACAAAACAATAAATGTTTTCATTGTCAAGTGATAGATTATCATACTTAAAGTCAAAAGAAAATAATGCATCCGATATAATTTATAAAAATTATTAGGATGTTGCGTTACAACATAATTGGCTCTAATCTCCGAAGTTGGAATTGGCCTAGACCACTGTAATGGAGTAGTCCCTATACACGTAGGACTTGATGTCCGTGTGCTAGGACTGCCCGTCAACGCCACCGTGGCCACAATCTCGCCACCCCACGAGGCAGTACTCCGGCAGCTCGTAGCACAATCGCAGCATCATTCTTGCGCACTTTTTTATATTTTTCTCAATTTTTTGTGTTTTGTTTTTCTGTTCCTCTGCCCTTTTTTGTTTCTTGTTGGGTGGTTGGTTGAGTTGGGTTTGTAAGAATGATGAGACTGAGTAGAGAGAATATTGCTTGAGAAATAAATTTAGACCAAAGTTTTTTACTCTTTCTCTAACAATACCACAAAAAAAAAATCACAGAGATATTCAGCGAATTTTTTTATTTTTTTAAATTTTGTATGTTTTTTATCGATGTTCAACTACTTAACGGTAAAGCTTTTTTTGTTTTTAACTGAGTGGCATCTTGGTAAATATAGAACAAAAGGGAGGGTAATTAGTAGTTTGTGCTCTAAAACAGCTACAGAGAACAAAGGCGACGAGACTCGACCCGAAATACAGAGACAGAGACAGAGATAGAGAGAAAAGAGAGAGAGAGAGAGAGGGAGAGAGAGATCTGAGTTGGGGGAACGAGTCGGGACCGAGTTGGAGTCCGAGCTGGGATACGTACTTTGAACTGTGTTGTAAGCAATTAATGGTTGAAGAAGTCCGTAGAGTACTCAGAGATAGAGAGAGAGAGAAGACGATCCTCACCGTTAGATCCCATCTCTGAAATTCCACACCAACCGTCCGATTCTCTCTCTCTCTCGGTCTCTAGCGCAGCTCAAAATTTGGAGCTTGAGCACGTCTTCACTAAAACCGATCGGTCTCAAATTCGGAGACTCTCACGCGGCGCTTTCTCAGGTACTTCCTTGCATTCTTGCTGTACTTTTTTGGTTTCTTGGTTTTGGTTAAAACGAAGAAAGTAAATTTCTGTTTGGTTGCTCGGAAACTGAAAGAAAGTGAAACTCCGGATTGTGTCTTTTTCTTGCTCTGGCTATCAGAGAATCCTGGCTCTTTTTTAGGCTCAGCTTTTGAACAATCTCAGCTTCAGAATTCGGATTTCTTTCGTTTTCCGCTTCTTTCTTAGTAACCAAACAGAGAAATGGAGCTGAAGAGAAAGATGCTTTTGTTTCTGTTAAAGAAAATTGCTGTTAATGATTTTCAAGATTGATTTTGTTTGTGATTTGAGTTTATTTTTTCATTTGAGTCTTTCTTTGTTCTTGTACAGATTTGAGCTCTGTGATAGCTTACTATTGTGATGGAGCTCAAGATCAAACTACGTGAGTGGGTTTCGGAGTTTGAGTTACAAAAACGGTGGATATTTTCTACATAGCGAAGCAATTTGGACTAAAAAATTGATTTTGAATGTTCTAAAATTGGTTCAGCCATCCGAGGAATCTCTATAAATATAAGAGAATTTGAAGCAAAAGAGGGCTAAGATAGTAAAGCGCCCTGATTTTGTTGGGTTTTCTCTAGCTCTTGAAACCCTAGATTTTTTTTTTAAATGGTTCCCTTTGGATTTTAGCTCTATAGCTTCAGTTTCTGCAAAAATGGAGGGAACCATATAGTTTAGAATTAGAAAGAGATAGATAAAGAACGAGAATCAATGGAAGATTTCTCAAAATATGCTCATAGTCCAGCTCATTTGGCTGTAGCTCGTCGTGACTATGCTGCCTTAAGGCGCATTATTGGTACCCTTCCTCAGCTTGCTAAGGCCGGGGAGGTTAATACCGAAGAGGAGTCTATGGCTGCTGAGCTCCAGGCTGATGCCGTCGCAGCTGTTATTGATCGCCGTGATGTTCCAGGTCGCGAGACTCCTTTGCACCTTGCAGTACGGCTGCGGGATCCCACATCAGCAGAGATTTTGATGGCAGCTGGTGCGGACTGGAGTCTCCAGAATGAGAATGGTTGGAGTGCTCTCCAAGAGGCGGTATGCACTAGAGAGGAGGCGATTGCGATGATCATCGCAAGGCATTACCAGCCTCTTGCTTGGGCAAAATGGTGTCGTAGACTGCCACGTATTGTTGCCTCAGTGGCTCGTATTCGTGATTTTTATATGGAGATAACTTTCCATTTTGAGAGCTCGGTCATTCCATTTATTGGCCGGATTGCCCCGTCAGATACTTACCGCATTTGGAAGCGTGGTTCTAATCTTCGTGCTGATATGACCCTTGCTGGTTTTGATGGGTTTCGGATTCAAAGATCTGATCAGACATTTTTGTTTCTTGGAGAAGGGTACTCTTCGGAGGATGGCAACGTAACTTTGCCACCTGGTTCTTTGATTGTTCTTTCCCATAAGGAGAAGGAAATCACAAATGCTTTGGAAGGAGCTGGTGCCCAACCAACAGAAGCAGAAGTTTCCCATGAAGTGGCATTAATGTCTCAGACAAATATGTATAGGCCAGGCATTGATGTTACGCAGGCTGAGCTTGTTTCTCATTTGACTTGGAGGCGACAGGAGAGGACTGAGATGGTTGGAAATTGGAAGGCCAAAGTTTATGATATGCTTCATGTGATGGTGAGCGTGAAGTCAAGGCGGGTTCCTGGTGCAATGACTGATGAGGAACTTTTTGCTGTGGATGATGAAGAAAGGATGGCAAATGGTGAAAACAATGATGAGTATGGTGATCTTATGACAGCTGAGGAAAGGATGCAATTGGATTCTGCACTTCGTATGGGGAACTCAGATGGTATTTGTGAAGATGAGGATCATGGGGTCGTTGAATATCCAGAAAATGGTTCATTAGGTTCCCATGAAAATTGCGAATCCAATGGCATTGTTAAGGAGAAGAAAAGTTGGTTTGGTTGGAACAAGAAAAATCCAAAGAATAATGGTGATGATCCTGAAGATTCAAAGATTTTGAAGAAGTTCTCCAAGTTGGCCCCAGAAGGTAGCAACCAGAAATCAATCGATCACCAAAAATCATTTTCTGAATTTCCTAAGGAGGAGGATATGGGGGATGGCAAGAAGGGAAAGGATAAAACCAGTAAGAAGAAAAAAAAGAAAGGGGTCACTAGTGAATCTAAGCATGAGAGCGAATACAAAAAGGGTTTGAGACCTGTCTTGTGGTTAACACCAGATTTCCCTTTGAAAACAGATGAGCTCCTGCCTCTACTTGACATCTTAGCCAACAAGGTCAAGGCTGTTAGAAGACTCAGGGAGCTTTTGACTACTAAACTTCCTCATGGCACATTTCCAGTCAAGGTAATCCAAGATATCTTCTTTTGTGCTTCTGATATTGCTAATGCACCATCTTTACAAAACAATTTGTTTTTGGTAAGACTATTTATCAAAAAAAAAGTGTTTTTGGTAAGGCTGATTTTGCGTTATAACTGTTGGTATATGCTTATATCACTTTCTGCTTTCATTATGATGAATCTCTTTCATGAGCTTTTTTTCGCCTTCCTCCATTTGTTTTTCCTTTTTTTTTTTGGGATTGGTTGCAAAGTAGGATCTGTTCTACAACAAAATTTATTGTTTAGGTCTACTTCTTCTTTTCTTCTTCATCAATTTGTGTTTTTTTTTTGGGTCCTGGGGGGTTGGGGAATGGAGGAAAGAGTTGTTCTAGGGTTTGAAAAAAGTTCCATTGAGAAAAAGCTGGCTTGCCCTCCTTTTCCAACTGTTTTTCACAAAAAGATATATTATTGTCATGCAAAATGGTAAAAGACATTATGTTGCTTGAAACAAGGAACTTTTGAAATGACCAGAGAGTTTTCTTTATTAAAAAGTACCAAATCATATTGTATAGTTTGCCCAAAATATTTTGGAACATGATTCTATTTCTTTTGAAACTCTGTCCCCTTACTGGCATTCTATGTTTTCCACCATTACTGAAAACATAGTATGGGAGATTATGTAGGCATAGAAGAAGTATGATTTGGAGGGTGGTACTTTTGTGTCTAATAAGGTGTTATGATGAGAGAGGAGTGTCCACTCTTTTGAGGATCATAAATTATTAATTCTGAGTTTGAAGCTATTGCCTTTGAGATTGCCTTTGGACTGGATAGTTGCTACCGATTGCTCACGTTTGCTATGTTAGTTGACTTAAACTTTCTAAATTTACAAGTTAGGTTTTCTGTGTGCGCTTGCATGTGTTCTTTTTGGTATTTCTTTTGTTTACTTATTGTGTATTAGGGTTGTACCCCTTTTTTCGACATTTTTTTTAATTAATTATTACCTTAAAAAACATGGTAGAAGCATATTTGGTCTCAATTGAAAGTAGGAACTTCTGACTCAGTTTTCTTTCCATTAGCCAAATCTCCAAATCATAGTTTGCTGAAAACATAATGAAAATTTTGCCCATTTCTTTTAGAACTATGATCATTACTGGAATCTGTAGTGATAAGTCCTATTGAGTTGATTGTGTTTTCATATGCCACAGAAATTATCTTAATCTGTTTAATTAAGCAAAAGCACATGTTGGGTAGGCATTGAAATAGGAAAAAGAGGGAGGTCTTGTTACACTATTTTGTAGAATTGAGGTAGAGCTGGCTGTCATACAAGAGCCTTGTATAGGAAGAGATTATAATAAGAAAATGGAGAAATACTGAATGATATTGCCCTCTCACTTGATGTAAGGTAGATTTTCAATTTAGTCAATCTAGTTGAAAGTGTATCAAGGTGAGTTTCTTGTTTGATTGTTTCTTCAAAATATGAAATTTAGTTTTTGTTACACATGTTGTTTGGGGTTTCTTCTGAATCATTCATTGTGTGAGGTACTGGCATGTAAGATATCAACAAAGTCATTTTTCCTTTTTTGATCGAAAAAAGGGATACAATGGACTTGGAGATACGTAATTGAAGAATTCCTTATGTTTGCCTCTGTGGTATGGATGCACAATTTCTTCACGACTGGGTAGTAAAATTATGAGCATGCATGTTACTAGGGTAAACTTGTGGCATATTTTTGGCACAATTTGAAGGAGTCACTGTGTAGCTGTTTTCAACTGATTAGAGAAACTGAAAGATACTAGTAGATTTTAAGTTCCATGTTATTGTTACAAAAGGAAAAATTTCACCTTCTCATCTGCCATTGACCATTTAATCTACCCCCAGGAGGTTTACATAGGATGTGCGAAAGACTATACAGGGGATTGCTTTGGGTGCTTGTGCTGACTACAATTTAATTGCAGTCAGGTATAGTTTTGGTCTTACTTTAGGTTGGTGTATGGCTTGGCACTACGTTTAATTGGTGCAGGTTGCTCGGGCAACCGCTTCAATCTCTTCGCCACGATTAGTTTCGTGAAGTTACCTACTTAAGAGGTTACATTAATGTACTTCTTGTATGAAAGGAAATCCTACGGGTTGGCTTGCTTGTGTGTCTACTGGGGCTGCTCTTGCTTGGTCTCGTGTAGAATTAGTTCTGAAATATTCAAGTTGGATTTGAACCTATGATGTGTATAGACGATGTGTCTCCAGTCCTATCTCATGCACATCCCCTCCACTTCTCTTCCTTCCACACTGCCCTTCTACTCATAGACATAGTAAACAAGCAAAAGAAGAAAGCAAGTAGAAAGCATCCCCATTTTTTGGTTTGAGAAACAAGTAATAGGCACCTAGGCCAAAGACAAATGCTGCTTTACTGATTGATAGCCATATATGTGTTTAAAGATCGTGAGACTTCGGTGGTTGAGCTAACGAACATCATGATTAAATCCCTTTATACATGGACAGTAGCGTACAATAGTCCATATTTTTCTAGTTTTTCTGAATATTTAGATTTTTGTTTGTCTTTTTCTCCCCTTTAGGAGTCTCTCTTGTATACTATTACCTATGTACTTAGGTTGCTCCCTTTTGCGCTTTCTAACGAGATTTAATTACTTTTAGATGTTTGGAAAAACGGATACTTTAAGCCAATGAGCTCTAGCTCAAATGGCACTCTCTCCGCCTTAAGGACAGGTGGTGGGTAAGGTCATGGGTTCAAGACTTATGGTTTTTGTCACTTACTAATATGTGTGTGTGTGTACAGCGATGGTTTACTAGTAAAAGATGTGCACATAATATTAGGTGTTTCCTTTTGTATACTTCCTTCGTACTTAGGGGCGCCTTACGCTTTTAATGATATATGTCGATTACTTATTATAAAAAATAAATAAATAAATAAAAAGGATCTGCACATACGGATTTGAAATTATTCTAGTGTAAGCTCTTTTTTCCTGCTTTTGTTGGTTGTTTTAGCAGTCATCAATTTCTATAGTTTAGAAAACCTTCCTTATGATCCTAATTGTTGCAAGTTACCTTCTGGGAGTCAGTTCGGTTGCCCACTAGGTTACTACTTAGTGTACAATTGATATTAGTATACCTGTCCACATGGTAAGGTAATAATGATGTTTTGGAAGAGTATGGAAGTTATAGTATCACTTGGTTTATAGTATATCCATCCACGTGCCTCCCTTATTTTACCATTACTCTTAATTTATCTTTTGGGAGGGGTGTGGGGAGGGATTGGGTGACAAAAACATTCTTTATGGTCAAGGCAATGGGGTGAAAAAGTGACCGAGTTATATGAGCTAGTCATGTAGCATCAAGTGGCGTAAAAACCAATCAGATTTTGCCATCACAGAATCTGTTTTAGTCCATCAGTGTGCACCATCATCCTCATCATTTTTTGCAACTTTTGCTTCTTTTTTTTAATTTTTTTATTTTTTTTTATTTAAAACATTGACTTCAATAACAAAATTTGGATTAATTTTTTTGACCTCAAACCTTAATTATGTGAAATTTTTAGTGGGATTGGTTTGATATATATTTAATATTTTAGTTCAATTTTAAAAAAATGCATTGAAAGTGATAAAATAAGGGAAAAGAAAATCTTGGGGATCATAAATTGAGCAAACACAAGCCAAAGAAAAAAAGGAAAAAAAGAAAAACAAGAGAGGAGTTGATCAGTTCAAAATTTTCTTTTTTTTTTTTAATTTTTTATAAATAATTCAATCTAATTAAAATGCATAGATGGGTGCAATCCAGGTATACATGGAGTATACACGAGAGATACCCAACTAGGGAGAAGAAAAAGAACACAATCCACAAAATCTCAGGGAAATTTTTCCTTTATATGGAGTAAGTCTGATGTAGGATCTGAAAGCTTTGCACCCTGCTCCCCTGAAAGAAGAGGTGTATGGTTTGAGGGAGGTTTTGTCCCTAAGCATTTAAACTATTTCTATCAGAATCTCTTCCACGCTTTTTTATTTTGGTGTATGACTTTTAACTTCTTGATGAAACTTAGTAAGATGGATTGACGTTGCTAATTGTGTACAGTTGGCTTTAACTTTGCTGCATATACATTGCATTTGTTATTTTAGTGCTATTCTGGATAATATCATGAGCCAACACTTTTAGATGATAAGTCTGCTGTTACACCTTGGTTACTAACTTATAATGGATCAGCTCATGGTAACAGAGGTTCTTTGATAGATCGTTGTGGATTCCAGTGTCTATCAATCACAGTCCTAATAGTTCATTTATCCTGAATTTTAATTTTTTAATTTTTAATTTTTTTTTTTTTTGTAATTTGATATTATGTTTGATTATTCATTGTCTTAAAACAGAGTAGTGTGTAATAATCATGTCTATAAGATCTTATTCTCTCTTCTGCAGGTTGCAATCCCAATTGTCCCCACTATTAGAGTCCTTGTTACCTTCACAAAATTTGAAGAGCTTCAGCCATCAGAGGAGTTTTCAACCCCTCTGTCCAGCCCGGCACATTTCCAGGATGCCAAATCCAAGGAATCAGAAGGGTCCTCATCGTGGATTTCATGGATGAGAGGGAGTCGTGGAGGGCAATCTAGCGACAGTGAGAGTCACCGGTATAAGGATGAGGTTGACCCTTTCCACATACCATCAGACTACACCTGGGTTGATGCGAATGAGAAGAAGCGGCGCTTGAAGGCAAAGAAAGCCAAGAGCAAGAAACATCGGAGACAGACAGCAGCGAAAGCTGGGGAAGGGGGACAGCCGGTCAATGAGGAAGTTGAAGAATAATACATCAAGGAGGTAAACTCCTGTTTGCATCTGACTTCATTTTTCCCTTTGCAATTGGGTTGGTGGATGATTGTTAGGCAATCAATTTGTTGTTCATTAAGACGAGCCTCACCTTCTTAAATCTGTTGTTGTATTGTCATGTGAAGTGAGATTATGGAGGAGCAGAGGCTTCTCGTTTCTCTCATAGCTTGTTTTCATTCTAATTTTTCCTAGAGACCAATCTTGTATCTAATTCGATTAACAATTTTACATTTTTTTTTTTTTTTTTATGTGATTGGCATTCCCTCTCTGTCATTCAAGTGCAAATTAATAACTATTCTTCCAGCTGACTTTGTTTTGTTAGGAAAATTTGATAGAAATATTTTCAGTAAAGGGATAGTTATATAGTTTTTGTTACAAGTAGAAAATAATGGTTGGATCACTCCTCATGACTCTCTCAACTATATAATAGATTGTGAGCCTAGCCTCAATGAATAGTCAATCTTCTCATGCAAATCTCTCTTTTTGCCTCTTTGTTAATTTCTTGCGAATATGTTATCTCCAGCATACATTTATTCAACCTTGTTTTTTGGCTCATTCCAAAAAACAAAACATTTGTCGCCCTCTTCTTGTGCAATTAGCGGGGTGGAGCCCCTCAAGGTGCAGTTGTGAGCCAACTGTTATGGTTGGGCTAAATCATCTAGATATATCACCTTTTTTCCTTTCTTTTTATATATATATATATTCTTTTGATTTGAGGGGGTATAACAGTATTTTTCACAACCATTTCTATTACCTATTTTACGAAAAAGTAACAGGTTTTAAACTTATTGGATATGCCCAAACTAGGTTTTAAAGCTATCAAATTGAAAAATTTGAGTCTTGGAAGTCAAAATGTCCTAGGGCGTAAGGATTCTCACCTGATTTTTCACAACGACAAAAAAGAAAGACAACTAAAATGCCCTCATATGTAGGGCAGTAAAACAAAACGAAATTGCTCACGAATAGCTTAAGCTTAGCTTGCTAAAATGCTCGTCCTAGTTTATTCATTAATTAAGGCTTTGCTTGTTTCGATGTAAAATGATTTCTTGAAAATGACTTCTGTATTTTACGGTGTTTGGTGCGACATAAAATGGTGGTCAAACTGAAATTATTTTCCGTTGACAAGAAAATCCTTAATTAATCACCGTAAATTGCTTTCCAATTTTAAAAATCATTAACCATTTTTCCCACTCGCCCTCAAGCTCAACCCGATGCCTGACTACTCCTTTTTGCTCTTTCCTCATGCAACTCTTCTCTCACACAACCACTCTAACCCTTACGCAAAACCCGATCCAGAGCTCCTCTCTCTCTCTCTCTCTACTAGCACTGATTTGAGAGAATCTTGTCTCTCTTCGACTGATCACGAGATCGCTTCTCTCTCGGCTTTTGCATCTCAAGATCTCGCCTCTCTTCAACTTCTGCATCACAAGATCTATTTTTCGTCTTCTGCATCTCAAATACTTCGTCTTTTTTTAAATATGTTTTTTGGTGGTTTTGAAAAAAAAAACAAAAAAAAAATTGGCTTGATCCATAAACCAGGAGATAAGCTTAAATTTAAAGGTTTTTTATTATCTAATGAACCAAGCTATTTGACTCAATTTGATCGTGAATAGTAACAGTAATACTTTGTGTGATTAATATGTTGCAATTTAAAGACAGATTTGGAAAGGATATTTTAATTTCAACTTTTCTAAACATTATTAATTTTGAAGTTTAAAAATAAATAAATCAATAAATCAATAAATCAATAAATCTTAAGGGTGGCTAACATGTATGAACAAAGGTAGATATGGGATTTTTTGTTTTTATTTTTTTATAAAAAAAAAAAAATGTATTAAGCTTTTTTATGTATGAACAAAGGGTGGCTAACATGCATGATTGGTTGTGCCATCCCCGCTGAGAATGAAATTTACCAAGCCCTAGCTCCTCTCTTATCCTCAATACCAAAATCCCCTCTGCTACCCTCACAAAACACACCCTTTGGGACCCCCCACATTTGGAAGTCTCTTTGGAAACTCAATCTCCAAGATAGACTTAAAATGCTTCATCGAAAAATGGCCGAGGGCATTCTCGCTACCAAGGGACGTCTCTCATATTTATTTTTTTTGGGTAGACTAACATAATGATTTATTTAGTTTTAAGCCCATCATAGGGGGAGTCAATTTTTTTGTTAACACATGAAAAAACTTTAATATATATTAGCCCATTAGACTTCATTCAAACCTCTACCTTATTGCGTCCTTCCATTCCACCCCCGCTTTATTTTCTGTTTCTTCTCTCCGTTTCACTTAAAATATATATAATAAAAAAAGAATAAAACAGAAGCTGTGCATACGTATCATTTTTTTTTTTTTTTTGAGTTTGAGTACATACATTATGCGAAAAAAATTACTACCTATGTACGAGTAACAAAATTTACATACAAATGTTATTGGCAGGTTGAGGTAAATCTCTACCAGAATCGATCTTTGTTCACACTCAAGTATCCAGCCATTACTTTTCCTCCAGTATTCCTCATCCCATCTATAAGGAAGCACCATGTGGATCCCAATGCCCCAATGAAAAAGTCTGCTTCCGTTGCCATCAAGAAATTGACAAGCGGATTGTTTGTGCTTCTCTCCCTACCAAGACTCGCTTCATAACTTGCCATTGAACTGTTTCCCACTTGCCTTGTCACATTGGTGTAGTAAAAATTCCACCCAGAATAGCCTTTTGACTTGTCAATAACTTGCTGGATTTACATCAAATATTGATAATATTAGCCGCTTTAAATCATAAACCATCAGTTTTGTTCCAAAGCAGTCAGCAAGAATATTAACAGCATACCTGCATTTCGGTTGAAAGCCAAATGTTGTTGAGGTTTGGGAAGTGCTTCCTAATGCGATGAGCAAGATGCATGTATTCTTCAAATTCAACTACCTCCATTTCACAAGCTTTGTCTCCCATCCTGACATGCACACTTAGCAATGGCCTTGGTACCCATGGTTTGTGACTTGACCACACGTAATCTTCGATATCGGATCTTGGCGTGTTTGTAAATTCCTGATACAAGAGTTTTCACGAGGCTTAATAATCTGCTTATGATTACAAACTTGGTCTATGTTACCATGTATACATAAGCTTTTGGGTACCCTTCCCGGTTTTCAATAATGAGTTCTATTTGAAGTTTGTATAATTTGGTATTAATGCCAAGCACCACATCACGGGCTCGAGTCACAGAGGAGGCAACCTATAAGCTAGAATGGGTCGCCATGGATGTCAAGTGTCCCACATGGCTTAAGTATGATATTAACCATGCTTATATAAGCTTATGGGCAAAACATCTATATCTATAATCAAACTTCAAAAGTAAATAGGGAATGAGAGATTCGTTTGACCACCAAGACAACAGGGGAGAAAAGAAAAGGAGTTCTGAATTCCTCAACAATTTGTAATTTGGAGAAAGATGCCTAAAATTCTTCCCTGAACCTGTCCACTAGGGGCAGAAGGCTAAAATTGACAAACCTTTGGCCACTCCTTGTTAAGACTTTGCAGAACAATTTTTGCAGCTTCCTTTCCAAATGCAGCATGGCGCTCAACATTTAATAGGCCACACATGTACTCTGTTTGAAACCTCATTAAGTAGTGAACTGCCTGAGAACAATGCAAATAGAATTACAGCCATCAGGGTTCAAATTTTCAATTAAGAAATGGTGCAGTAGATATTACTTCTCTTTTAAAACTGCAGTCTATGAGTATACAAGATTCAAGATTTAAATAAAAACTGAAATATTGATCCTCTTGCAGCTGAAATTTAAGATGTATACCTGTGCTACCCACCACCTTCGATCCATCTTGCGATGAGAAGCAATCAAACTCCCATTTATTTCCGTCGTTGGTTGCAAATAACTCCAAGGGTGACCCCATATCCTGCAAGAAAAATTGACATCAACAAAATGAGAAATGATATTCTAGAAATCTCTGAGCGCAGGTTAAGTTAAATTGTTAGATATGCAGCCGCTTGCCTAGGAATCCGTCTAGAAGACCATATATCCTTTGTACTATAATTTTCTTTTGCAGTTATGATTCCTCTTTTCCATGCCTCCTCACTCCTCAAAAGCTCAAATGCACGG
This sequence comes from Corylus avellana, assembly GCF_901000735.1. Taxonomy (NCBI): domain Eukaryota; kingdom Viridiplantae; phylum Streptophyta; class Magnoliopsida; order Fagales; family Betulaceae; genus Corylus; species Corylus avellana. The sequence continues at coordinate 8,549,980 of NC_081542.1, read as the reverse complement.
TCTCGACATTCTTGAGATGTTTCTGGAAAGAAATAGCAAGACCAGCTGGAGCGGGCCGAACCTAAAGAGAAACATTTGGTACTTATTATTATCAAGGATGAATATTGTGAGATGTTTTTCTTCAAAAGGGTCTCATTTTAAGTTATAAACCTAAATAATAGATTCTTGAGTACCTAAACGAGAATAAATGGCAAATATCATGTTATGCCTAAACTAGTTAGAAATTGTTTAACACTACAAAAGCCAAAATATCGTCACGATTGGATGATTTGAAATATGAATCTCCTTATTAATTGAAGACCAATTTTTATGTTTTTCCTTCTATAATCCACCCATTTGATCACCCTAATAATTTCAAATTGTACACTTAGATCTTCTAAGAAGAAAGAAATTAACATTGAATACAACATTCAACTCGCACCTGTTCACATTAAGGATAGTCGATGATTAATAATGTAATGCTATAGTTTATACCTTTACATCCATCGTGGTCAGCCCGATTATAATAGTTGGTAACAAGAACCCTTTTCTCACTGATTGCAATAGCAAGAAGACTACACATTGCAGCAAGCTGTCCTCCAATACCAAATCCAGGTAATCTCTCCCAGTCAGCTACAAGAAATCTTACATTTGGATCACTGCATTTCAATGGATGCTGATGGATCCATATATCACGTTGCACTTTTCTAGTCAAGGGATAGTTTTCTTCATCTGATCCCAAAATCTGCAAAATTAAGTCATAAATTAAAAAGGGTATCCTTCAATTTGTGCTTATGAATGATGGACTGACAGGTTAGACATTGTGTGTTCCATGGTTTATTGGAACTAAGAGAAATCCACAGACAATTTAAGTTCATTTTGCAAAGCACTTAAATGAGCGTATTAGACACAAAATAGCTTTGAGATTATTTACCCTACAAGAATTCATTGCAAATCAATAGAAATTCATAATGAAATGATTTAAATATAAATATTTTCACATCATTCTGTAACGAATCTATATATGTTTTTAGTTTTAACATTTACATACTTAGGAGAAAGAATCTTATTCTTGCCCTTCCTATGATTACCAGGATTTTAGTAGAACTTTGCATATGCGATTTTGGAAAATTAAAGTTCAATTGATCCTGGGTCTATCCATGGTAAGGTAGTAACTAAAATGGTATAAAATGAACCACCTTCAAAAAAGAGATGCTCTCTCTATTTGTTTATTCTTTTCTCACCACACCCTAATATACCCACACAGATTCTCCTAAAGCAGAAAAAAGGACTAGCTTTTTTTAGCTGTTACTTAAAATTCTTTTTTAACATTATGCTCTGTAGATACAGGGTTCTCGGGCTCTATTTGTTAATTCTTTTCGGAGGGTGCTTTTTTTTCTTAAAAAAAAATGTGTTATGATGTGACATAAAGGTGAAAGTAGTATTGACTGTTTTGTATTATAAGTTGTTTGTTAATTTCGTTTTCTCTTTTCAAAACAAAGCCCTTTCACGAAAATTTAGGAATTCTTTAAGCCATTTGCTTGATTACACAAAAATAAATAACATACATGTACAGATGGAAAAATGCAAAAGTACACACACATATAAATGCAGCAGGTTTCCAAGTAAATATTCCAAGGTAATAACACTATTTATGAATTGTAAATAAAAGAAACATACCCAGGGAGGATAAGCATTTTCAGACATAGCCTGACGCCTGTATCTCCGCTGCTCATCGGTTGCAGCCGCTGGGTGCATGTCCAACAATCCCTTCCAACCTGCCCAAGGAGGGAAGCTCACATTCTCAGACGACTTATCAAGACGCTGATTTACTTGTGCTCTCAGCCTGCAATTTTCCAAATGAGGGGCTTTTGGCACACTAATCTCTCCATTTAGTTTTAATTGTTCCAGAGCAGGTTTAGATAGCATGGCACTCCAAGCAGAATATAGAAAGGAGACCCTCTCATCATCGTTCCTTTCTTTACTACTTTGTGAATCCACTAATCTCTCTGTTTCCTTTGTTTCCTTTGGTTTGAAATTGCACTCCGTACTTGTAACCACATCTTCAGCCAAAAAAAAAAAAGAATGGTAAATCATTAGTTATCAAGAAAGAACATTGTTCAATGCAGATCAATGATCAAACCAATAAAATTACATCTACGAAGTCTCTTTCTTCATGATTGCTATTTGGGCCAGCAATTTTGTCACGACTTGCGAATTAAACACGAAATTTGCAGATTAGGGTTGACGGAATCTAACTCGTTTAATTAAATAGATCGGGTTATGATTGACCTATATAGTTTTATACTCATACCTCAACCTAAACCTGACATGCAACATAAGAACTGACAAATTTTTTACACGACAAGTGAATTTAACACGAACCTAACACAAAATTAGCAAGTTTGAATTAAAGGGACTGGCCTGTTTAATTAAATGAATCGTGTTAGCGTTGATCTATACAATCTTATACCCATGCCTCAAAATGACCCTTATTTCTAGAAACCACAAGAATGATCTAAATTTTTAATCATTTAGTAGTACATAAAGTAGTGCCTAGTGAATTAGGATCCTCTCCATTTCATTGAAACTAGAGAAAATCCAGTTAGTTAGTTATAGTAAAGGGGTATTTTTGTCTTATCAAAAAATGAATAAACAAAAATACCATTTCACTGTAACTAACTGGATATTCTCAAGTTCATTTGAACTGGAGAGTATCCTGTTCCGGGCCTAGTGGCTTCTATTGGAAGTATATAAAGGAAATCTTTCAATGATCTACTTTGCAAATCCACTAATCTCTCAATGATCTACTCTGCAAATCCACTAATCTCTCTGTTTCCTTTGGTTTAAAATTGCAGTCCGTACTAGTAACCACATCTTCAACCAAAAGGAAAAATGAATGGTAAATCATTAGTAATAAAGAAAGACCCCCGTTCAATAAATCAATGATCCAACAAATTAAATTATGTCTACAAAGTTTCTTTCTTCATGATTACTTAATGGGAAAAATATGTTTTAGCCCCTAAACTATCGGTACATTTTTATTCATCTAAACTCTAAAAAGTGATATCAAAGCCCTAATAATTTTTTAAAATTATTAAAAAAATTAAACAAAAAACAGAAAATACCAAAAGTCTTGCCCTTTTCGTATTAGTCCCTTTATTTTTTATTTTTATTTTTTTTTATGTTTTACAAACTTTAAGGGTAGTTTAGGAAGAAAAACGTAAAAATATAATTTTTTTCTTTTTTTGATAGTTTTGGAGGCTAAAGTATTATTTCTAGGAACGGCAATGATCTAAAAAAATTTAATAATTTGGTACCACAAAAAGTAGGGACCAGTGGCTTCAATTGGAAGAATATAAAGGAAATCGAGTAGGTGGATTGATTAAACTAGAGTATGATGTATTTAACAAGTTATTCTAACTTTAAATTGCTTCTAATTCACCCTTTGATCATTCCCATCATGGCTTTTCATCCTTAAACTTCCACCTGAAATTCTACCAATCCCAAAAAAAAAAAAAAAAAAAAAACAGAGGAAAAGCAAAAGAAGAAGAAATACAAAAGAATCGAAGAAGAACAGAGAGAGAGAGGGAGAGAATATAGCACATACTGATGATTTCTGAGCTGGAATTCCATGGTGAACCACCCACTGAAATGGCTGAAAATGAAATCCCACCAAACTCCAAGGAACCAAAAGAAGTGAGAGCAGCCAGAAACAGAGAGGTGAGACAGACTCCACAGAGAAAACCCACAACACAAATTTGGCAGGGAAAGGAGCTCCCCATTTGCAAAGCCTTCTGTGAAACCACTCTCTCAAAATACTTCCTATTTGATGTCTCCATTTGTTTTGTTTCCAAATGAGCCCTTTCCTCTAAATCTCGTGCCATGCCAACTAACTCATAACCATGATCACATGAATCCACTCCAAATCTTTTCTGTTGTTTCCCATGAGATTTTTCACAACCAACTTGTGCTAAAAAATGGGTCTTTCGTTCTCCAACTACTCCTAGGCACAGCAATCCACTTCACCATTAGATTCTGTGGTCCACCTCTATCTTCCTTCCAACTGCAAAAATAAATGAAAATTCTGATTATTAAAAATACATAAAAAAGAAGAAGAGAGACACCAGGATTGAGTGAGGAAAAACTTGAACAAAATTAAAATTTTTATCCACATACACAGACCCAAAAGAATTTGAAAACTAATTATTCAAAATAATTCTGTTTCCATGAAAGAATAGAAACAACATCAGACACCCAGTAAAGTAAAAGGTAAAACAAATAAAACATGTCAAACATAAAGTTACAAGCTTACACACACTTACTGAAATTATGAACAAAAAGAGGATGCATGCAGAAAGACACCTGCCAAAAAGGACAAGAATGCAGTCTAGGGGAAGATAAGAATCAAGGAAAAGCAGGCAGCCCTACCATCAAAAACAGCATGGTTGAAGCCAGAAAGAAAGGAAACCCCCTAACAGGAAACACAGTAGAATTTGAAAGAAAGGGGAAGAGAAGGGGAAAGTCTGTTCAGTTTCCCAAGTAAGAAACAGACATATCATCACTTTGTTTTAGTTTATAGATAATTGTGCATTCTGTGCATTCCCTACTGGTGTCTCTTTTTTATAATAGAGAGAAGAATCACTTGGTGCAGGCAGCATATATTCTTTACCAAAAGGCCCCACTCTCTCTCTCTCTCTCTCTCTGTCTCTCCTCTCACCATCATTAGTATGATAAGAGTATTGATAGCTGTCTCTCCCAAAATAAGATGATGATCATGAATCAAACCTTAATTTAGGTTTCGCAATGGATAATTTTTGTCGGATTAGTATAAATTACTTTGATTTTTATTAATGTTTTGGTGGGCGGGTGGTTAAGATATGGTTTGATTGGTCTTGAGGGTGCACTTGCAATTTTCGCAGTTTAAGGCCCCGTTTGGTTTGCGGAATAGACTCTTGGATTGGACTAGCTAACACTAAGTATAACTAGTCTTTTGTTTGGTAACATTCTATTCTTGGGAATAGTTTATTCCCATGGGATTACTAATCTCATACACACAGAGTTAGTTAAGCCACTCAAAAATAAATGGCTTAGCTAATCCTTTTCTATGGGATTAAATTAATTGTGTAAATTACCACAAAAAACCCCACTTGTGGGATTAAATTTCATTCTCTCTCTATCTCTGATTCGTCTATATTTCTCTCTCTCTCTCTCTCTCTCTCTCTCTCTCTATATATATATATATATATATATATATATATATATCTTCGTCTCTATATTTCGTTCTCTTTTTTTATCTTTCTTTCTATTTTCTCTTTGATTTTTCTGGTACAACTTTTCTGTAAGTGAAAACGATTTTTTTTTCTCTATGCCGTCTCCCTTCTCTGTACCATTTCTCTCTGATTTTCTTCTCTCCGTTTCTCTATTTTTTTTTTATGTACCTTTTTTAAATTTTTATTATTTTGTTTCTCCGTCTTTCTTTTTTCTCAGTTTTATTTTTCTTTTACGGAGAAACAGAATCTGCAAGGTTTTTATAAAATACAAATATATAATATGTTTTTTGATTTCTTTTGATTCTATGTACATTCTCCAACTTTTTTTTTTTTTTGATTTCAAGATTGAGTTTGATTATGTTTTCTCCAACTATATTTTTTTATATATATAAATAATTTTGTAGCATAATTGCAAAAAAAAACAAAAACAAAAACAAAAACAAAAAACAAAAAAAAAAGGCCACATACCTAACATAATTAAAAAAGAAAAAGAAAAAGAAATTATAGTAAAGTTGTTTATGTCTAAAAAAATAAAAAATAAATAAAAAATAAAAAAAGAATGAAAGTCCTTAATAATATAAATTGTATTTGTATTATAAGGGTATTTTAGGAAATTTGATTACAATATGATTCCATTCACTAAGATATTGCATTGTACCAAACGAAGGAATATGATTAGATAATCTATTACAGCGTTACAACCAAACAAAGGAATATGAATAGCTAATCTATTTCACATTCTTCTATTTCCAGTAGTAACTAATCCTTTTCCAATGGACTGGATATTCTGCGAACCAAACGAGGCTTAAGTCTCTACTGAGCAGTCCTCCACAAGTTGGTGCTGCTATAGTTACGCTCAGGTAAAATAGTCACAATTGATCTCTCCGTCCAACTTTTTTTTAATTAAAAAAAAAAAATGTTAGTTTAAGTTAAAATCTCAACAATTTTGTTGCTTTGCATGAATGCTAGTAATTTGGACACTAAATATTTTAAAAAAAAAAATTATAAAATTTGCATGTTGAAGTTTATTTTGAGAAGTTCATTTTATATTCGAATGGTTAACTATTTAAATAACAAATAAACTAAAAATTTGAATCTCGTTTTGAATTGGGTTATCGGTTAAAAAGCAAAAACAACGTCCTCAAGGAATAGCTCAGTTGAATGTGAATCACGCTTCATAAAGCGGGAGGTCACTAGTTCGAATCTCTCTCCCCTTCCGTGGACATGTAAAAAAACAACCAAAAAAAGTAGAAAACAAAGGCTTTCATTTTGAGAACAAAATGAGTCAAATTTAAATCAGCTGATAAAAACAAAAGCGGGGATTAGTTGCCTAAGTGTTCTACCCACTTTTAGTTGTGTCTTTTACTGTAAATTCGCTGTTTGAAATTGACATTTATTAATGTTTCTCATGGGTGGATCCTCATCCCCATCCTCATCCCATCCCCATGGCCAATGTAGAAAACTGTAATACAAGGTAAAATGAGAAAAATACAGCAAAGGGACAAAAAAAAAAAAAAAAAACTTTACCCCTTGAAGTTTTAAGGGTTTTTAAATTCGAACCTCAATGTTTACAAATTGACAATGTACTCTCTTAATATTTCAAAAAATTTTAATTCAGCACATGAGATTTTGATGTATTTTATTTCAATTTTGCCCTCATTAAAACTTATGAAATTACGTAATTACCTACATTAAAACTTATGAAATTAAAAATAATTTCATAGGTTTTAACGAGGGCAAAATTAGAATAAAAGGCATCAAAATCTTACGTAAGACGTACTTGAAATGATTTCCGTCCAATTAAACGGAAATTAGTAATTGAGAGTTTAAATTGAAAATTTTTTAAACATTAGGAGGGGTACATTGCCAATTTTTAAAAATTAAGGTTTGAATTGAAAAATCACTGAAACTTCATGAGCAAAGTAAATTTAACCCAAAAAAAAAAAAAAAAGTTCGATAACAAAGCTCACTACTAATGAAGGGTTATATTTTGTTTTTATTGTATTCGACACGAACAATTTTTTTGTTTTTTTTAGGTAAAATACAAATAATTTAATCAAATTTAAAAAATTCAAAATATAGTCAACCAACTATGATGAATAATGAATATATTAATAAGGAAAATTTCAAACCTAATATAAAAGCCTTATATTTTAATAATGGAGAATGTGATTGGTTTTGATACGAAGTTGATGTTATTATGGTAATGTATTTTTATATTATACAAGAAAGCGTGTGTAGTATTTCATTATATTTTTTACAATAATAATTATTTATTCAAATTGCTAATAATTTTGATAAACAATGTGAAAGATGTATATAAAACTTAATTTAAAACCATGAAATCATCATCCAATAGAGCTAAATCTCATACAAAATCTCTGTTTACTAAATTGACGTAGGTTTTTATCAAACTTTTCGTGAAATAGCTGACTGTTGATGATGATCGTAGCATACATTTGCTGTCAATGATTGACACGTTTCAAGTACGAATATGTTGCATTACGTGGCCTTGTGAGATAGGGTTTTGATAGTGACATTTGTGTGGGAGTTGGCCACACGCAATAATTAATTATAGTTCTACTTTCTTGTACGTTTGTATAGGAAAACTTTTGTTTCTGTCTTTTGCTATGATTCACGAAAAAGCAAAGAGCCAAAGAAGGCTTACTGTTTTATTTTATATATACATAAAGGAAAACTTCACTAAATTATCAAAACTTTTGGACGATTTTGCAAATTCCCTTAATTTTTAAATCTCTCATTTTGGACCCTTAAACTTTTATTTTCTCTCACTTTAGACCTCTCTGTTAGTTTTCAACGTTAAATGCCCATTATACTCCTACCCAGCCCACTTGAAATTTTGAAAATGCCCAAAACTACAGCACCCACCCCAGCCCAAAACGACACCGTTTTGGGCATTAATTTTTTAAAAAAAAAAAAAGAAAAGAGGGAGAAGGATCTGGTGGGAGCCTATCCATCTCTTTGGTCAAAATGGGGTGGCCTAACTCTTATTTTGGGCCAAGGGTAATGGAGGCACCATTAGCTTCCATCTCAGGAAACTGCCCACCCCTTGGCAAAAAAAAAAAAAAGGGGGTGGGGGGGAATTTGGCGGCATTTGGGTGCGGTAGCCCACCACCCTTAAGGGGGTCGGGGTGGTTTCTCGCCACCACCGACCGGGGGTGGTCGACCACTCCTTGGCCGTGGGGTATTCAATTCAATCAGATCGCATGAAAGGTGGTCGAGCCACCCCGATATTTCTCCTTTTTTTTTTTTAATATTTTGCTTTTTTTAAAAAAAAATAAAAAATAAAAATTAATACTCAAAACGACGTTGTTTTGGGCTGGGTGAGTGTTGTAATTTTTAGGGATCCAAAACGGTGTAGTTTTAACTATGGGTATAATGGGTATAAAAAAGTCAAACCGTTAAATCTAACGTTGAAAACTGACGGAGGAGTCCAAAGTGAGAGCAAATAGAAGTTTAGGGGTTCAAAATTTGAGATTTGAAAGTTCAAGGAAGGTCTGCAAAATCGGCCGGAAGTTCAGGAGGGCTTAGTGAAGTTTTTCCTATATATATAATAAGGAAAGCTCATTATTTATTAATAAAAAAATTATTGGATTAATTTTTTTTTGATTTCTTTCTGCTCAAAAAAAAAGAATTCACGCCTTTTTTTTCATTTTTTTTTTCAGCAACGATCAAAAAAAAAAAACTCAACCAGTTGCTCAAAAATCAATCACAACATTTTATTTTTTACATCACTTTTTATTACTATATCATATAAAATGAGGAATATACTTTTGTATATCAAAATTACTTGAAAGGGAAACATCTCTTATTTATAACATCAGGAATCAAATATCAGTGATTTGACATTTTTCTATAATTTTATTTAGATGACAATAAGAACTTTTGTATCAGAATCAAAAATACTAATAATAATAATAAATCACGGAATATAATCCTAGAGGTCTGGTGATTAACGTAAAGATTCACACCGTGAACCGAATTTTGTTCTTTCTTTATATTGCTTCCTCTCATATTTCCAAATTATAATTATTTTAATAATTACTATTTAAATAAAAAAATAATTACAAAATAATTTTATTTTTTACTTTTTCATACAAAATATTTTTACTTTTTTTTTCTTCACATTAATCAAATTTGTTACGGTTTGGGTCAACTTCATTTTTCAAGCCATTCAACAAAAACACCAATTAAAAAAGAAAATTAACATGAACAATTGGGCACCGAGGGTGTGCGATGTAGAGTAAGAGTAGCATTGTTCTGGTGGGATGAAGTGCACGGGATTCATTCTAGAGTTGACAAGCAAATCTGTGAATCCAAATTTCGAGGCAGAGAGTACGTGAAGGGGTTAAACTCCGGCATTTTCCAAAAAAAAAAAAACTCTAGGCTTTAACTGAGGTAGTCGGCTGTCAGTTGGGATATGTGAAGCAAACAAATATCCATGATGGAATTTTTTTTTTTTTTTTTTTCTCCTTCCTTTTCTTAGGATTACAGTTTTTATTTTAGGGTATTTATAAAATAAGTCGAGTCAATGCCAAAACAAATTATATATATATATATTCAGTTTTAGCATCCTAAGTTTATTGAAAAATTGCAATAAACCCTTTGGTTTTCTATCCGAAATTTTGCGGTTCGTTATTCTCACATCAGCATTTTGCCACCTCACTTGAAAATATTAATTGTGTATTCATTTAATTAAAAAATCAAATCTTAACTTAAAAATATTAAAGGGTGGCCCGTTGTGGGGCTGCCACCCCCTAACCCCCATGGTTGTTGGGGTGGCCTCCCCCCACCCCTCCTCTCTTCCATCTACCAACATTGCATTCCACTTCTCTTTTTCCCTTTTCTTCTCCTCCCCCTTTCTATTTTCCTTCCTCCTCCCTCTATCTCATTGCCACCTTCTACCCTTCTCCTCCCTTCAATACGGCCTCTCTTTCCTCAGGTTCGTGGGTTAAACGAATGTGATCGGAATAAGTACTTGTCTATTGGAAGCAATTTGACAAGCCTCTACCCCTATGGGCAGGCAAATAGTTGCTCAAATTGCCCCTACTCAAAGGCAAATACAAAGCTGGAGTAGGGCGGAAATCCTCCTGTGAAGGGTGGTGTTCAACCCTAGGGAGGTGGAGTGGCTAGGCTTGCCAGGGATGGCAACCCTTTCAATTATTATTCTATTTAAGATTTGATTTTTTAATTAAATTAATATTTAAAAGTGATGCTGCAAAAATGATGACGTAGCACTAATGATCGACAAAAGTTTGGACGAAAAACAAACTGAATAATTTATTGCACTTTTTGGATAAACTTAGGTTTAAAAAAAAAAAAAAACATTTGAGGTGTGATATGTTTTTAGGCTTTAACACAAGAATTTAGTTTATAAATACTATTTACCTTATTTCTTGCTTCGTCAAAAAATTGCTTTCTCATATTAAGGGCAGGAAAACAACTTGCGTGCAGTCTAACTGTGTTTGGCGCAGTCTTTTTTCTTATCAAAAAGTTCAATTTTTTTTTTTTTTTTTAATGTTATTAATAATTTTTTTAAAAAATTATTTTCACTTTTATATCATATTAATTAATTTTTATTAAAAAAATACAAAAATAATAATAATAATAATAATTTGTACTATTAGTCAAACAAGACAAAAAGGGGTAAAAAAAAAAAAATCCCCGACACAATCTAATAGCACTTTTGATCATGCTGTCAACTTTAACTTTTATGTTTTCCGAGGTTTGAAATGACTTGCAAGTTGCAAGATAACCCCAAAAGATTTGAAAATTCCATTTTCGCCCTGGCAGCAGGACCCGTTATCCATGGGTCAACTTTTGTTTTTTTCTCTCTCAATTTTGTACCACGTCAGTTTGCAAGCTGTTCATGTTACCTAAATTATTAAATATTCCTAAAAATAAATAAATAAATAAATATTAAGAGTTCCATATCATCCTTAGTTAACCGCTACTCTTAAATTGGATAAGGGTATTTGTAGAACAAAGAAACAAGGGATAACTAGTGGGAATATTGACATTACTCAAATGCTTAAGTTAATAAGATTTTTTTTATATATATAATTAAGACTGAAAATAATGGTAAGAGGATGTATTAATTGAGGGTACCTTTAATCTAAGATTTGTGGTCTTCTTTGTAAAAGAATTAAGATCCTCTCAAGTTTAAATGAACGGCAGAATTAGTTAGTTATATTGGAATAATATTTTTGTAATACAATTTTTCACAATGGGATGCGGGGGGGCGGCTTCTCCTTTTTTATAAAAAAAAAAAATAATAAATAAATAAATATTTTTATTATTTGATATAATCAGGTTTGTTAAGTTTGTTTTTGAGTTTTTGATCCTAAATGTATTTAAACCCTTGGATGTTTTGGATTGCTAAGATCTCAAAAAATGAGATTCTCCGATTACTTACAATTGGAGGGAATCCCAATCCTTTCGCGAATGAGTGTTTGTGGGCCGATGGTTAAAGGGTCCGATGGTCCATGTTATTACCTATCACCAGTCATGATCAGTCACACTCATACTTTGGCCTAGGGGTGAAAAGGTTGGCAGTTATTAATCACCCACTAACCGCACTAATTGTTAACTGCTAACCGCATTAACCGCTAACTGTCAATTACCTTTATGTATATTATATAATATATCAATGCTTCGTATCAATAATTTACTCATATTTCTCTTATATTTTTTTACAAATTCAATAGATTAATCAAAAAACTTGTGGGGCCTGTCATCGACTTGTTGTGGATCCACCTAAATTTACAAATCTAATGATTTATTTATAAAATGAGATGGACAAAATATGAAAAAATAAAATAAAATAAAAAATGACCACAAGCATTTCTCTTATATATATATATATATATATATATGAAACGACGTTGTTTTTATGTTTAAGTATATATAAAAATATAGAAATAATGTTGTATGTAGTAGGTATTATCATATTACCATTAAAGTGATAACATTTTTTTTTTTTTTTTTTTTAAACTTTAACTTAATTTTTTTTTTTTAAAAAAATAATTCTTTAAAAAGCGGTTAACGGTTATTAAGGTTAATAACCGCTAACTGCCAATTAACGGCATAAGCGAACCACCTTTTCACCCTTTTGTTAATGTGACAAAATCTTCACTCCAGCCCTAAACTAATACCAATTTTCAGTGGTTTAGTCTAAATATTGAACTATCAGCACATAATAATTGTGGCCTATTTTACAAATGTCCATGGAACTCTGAAGTTTCAAAATCGCTTAGCCCCATTTCTTTGTTTTTATCTTTTTTGGGTTTTTGTGGTTAGTTTTTTTGTAATGTCGTAGGGAAAACTATTACTTTGTTGTCTCTAGCCATGAATTTAGTCAATATATAGAGATGAAAATGGTTGCCTCTTCTTTCCTGAGTAGTTAATAGTATTACAATTTACTATCCCAAAAGACTAATATAATTTACAATTTACAATTACAATTACAATTACAATATATATATATATATATATATATATATATATATATATATATATATATATATGAGAAAGAGTGATTCTGTAAAAGCAAAACCCTAACCAAAGGGTGGTTCTCCCCCTGGAACTGAGTAAAAAATAATAAACACTTGATTTAGATCATTGAAACTTCTTACATTAGTTTTTTTTTTTTTTTTTTTTTTTTTCCCAAGGAAATATTAGCAAGATATTTTCTCTTTTCAAACGATTTTTTTTAAAAAAAAATTATTTTGTGGAAATATATTTTCAATTGTCAAAGTGAGAGTATTTTCAACAAATTTTGTTTTTCCATCAATTGTAACCGTCAAATTGTCAATGGTAAGAGTTGAGTTAAGCCTTTTTTTTTTAAAATAAAAAATGGTAATTTCATGTATCTAAATGTCACACATATAAATTTGTGAGATTTTTTTGAAAATAGTTAATAAATTAGGAGCTTAAATGTATTTAACTGTTTTATTAACCATCTTATTCATACTATCAATGACTGAACAAATAAATGCTTACAATATTAGTTAACATAACGTCAGTTACCAACTTTCATATGTTTTGGCTTTTATATAGAGCTTCAGTCAAACATTTCTATTTTCTATTTGTTCTATGCAAGCAACAGGCCAACTTGAATTTGAATATTATTAAATCCCAGACATAGGATAACATCATACCAATTTGTATGAAATTAATTTTCTACGAACCAGGTTGTTGAAATTTCTGTCCATACAATAATTTAAGCGTGAAAATGTGGATGCGGATAATAGCAATATTTGCATCTACATCCGCAAATGTAGAAAATAGTTTTTGATATTCGCATATGCATCTGTATTATGTGATTATTATTTGCACCCGCAAGGTTAATGCGGATACTATCCACTATCTGCATTTAAGGTAATAAGCGTTTTAGACCTTGACGTTGTCATTCACTAATTATTGCTTCTAGTAAATACAAAAAGAATATATTATGTATATTTGAACATTATTATTCAGATCACACTTGCTAATCATTTTGCCGGTAAATTTTCATCACATATATTATTTAATATTTAGCTTCCCGTAAATCTATAGTTGGTGACGAAAAAAAGGAAAATTTTAAAAAATAAATAATAATATAGGAAGAACATATAAGGCAATTAAATTATAACAAATCATAAGAGTTTTCTAAAATTGAAATCCAACAACATTACAAATCCACCCAATATAAGAAACATAAACTTAAAAATATTAAATATATAAAGGAATAATCCACACCCGCATTCCTTAAAATCGCTATCCGCATTTGCATTTGGGGATATTAGTTTTTGTTATCCGCATATGTGGATTGCGGATAAGTGCGGATAGCGGATGCAGACAGTTATTAGTTGCCTGCATTTTCACCTCTAAATATCTTAAAAACATTACCAACTCTTATTTGATTTGTAATTAATTTATGTCTGTTTTATATAGAGTTTTTGTCAAACAATTCATTTTTCTAGATGTCTATGCAAGCAACGGGCCAACTTTAATTTGAATACTATTAAATCCTAAACATAAGAGAACATCGTATCAGTTTGTAAGAAATTTCATTCCATACAATGTTAGCGATTATTACCAACTTTGATTTGTTTTAGAGTTTGTGTCACACAATTCAATTTTCTAGATGTCTATCCAAGCAATAGGCCAACTTGAATTTGAATATTGTTAAATTCTAAACATCAAAGAATATCTGGTCCAGATTGTACAAAAATTTCTACAAACTAGTTTGTAAAAATTTATGACCTTGAAATATTAGATAACATAGTGTTGAAAAAGTTACAACTTTGATTTGTTTTATATAGAGTTTCTGTCAAACAATTCAATTTTATGTTTCTTCTGTTTTCACCAATGCAAGAAATAATAGGCCAACTTGAATTTGAATGTAATAATTCAATTACAAACATGTGTTTGAAAATAAAATAAAAAAGTGGATAATCATGTCACAACAGCAGAAAAACATACAAAATAGGATAAAGTTTATGCATATTATAAGGTCAATTTATTATATTTAAAATCATCCACACTTGCACTTTTAATGTGAAATTTTTTACTCCGGCCCCATTTGGAGAACAATAATGCAAATTACAACTATTAGAGATTGGATCGATTCTTTTCTGTTTTCTTTGTTTTTATCTTCTTTTTTTGGGCTTTCCTGGGATTGTAGAATTTTTTTTTTTTTACCCAAGCAGAGCAACGTTTGTTCAGCACAACATTTTAGATAACAAAAATACTTTTCAGGCTTCATAAATCCCAAATAGGTTCTTACTCTATTGAAAAAATGATTTATTTGACTTGTTCCTAATACTAATTTCTTAAGAGAAAAATAATCTTATGTAACTTTCTTCTTTTTTTTTTTGAGCAAAAAGGTAGGCTGGTGAGACCAATTGTGGCTATCCTACCTAGGCGTGACCATAATAACACCTACTCATTGGGAGCCGCACAGAAAGGTCCTAGACGGTAGGAATCGTAGGCGCTTCCTCTAGTCTGACTGAACCATAACCTAACCCAGTCCCATCAGGGTATTAATAGGAATCCAATGCGGCTAATACTAATAAAGCATATGTGGGGATTCTCCATTGCGGAGATTCGAACCCACGCTTTAGTACATGCTCTAATCACTTAGAAGCTTTTTTGGGCCATTGAACCACCACTCTTGATGGTCTTATATAACATATTAAGATACTTATTGTTAATACTGGGGACCACCTGCTGATGATCAAGGCAAAAAATGATGAAGGCAAAAATATACAAGTGACTCGCCATAAGTATGGGCAAAAGACATTTTAATGCTTAAGTTAGTAGGGTGTTGATAGGGGAACTAAGAGGTAAGAGATTGAATAGAGAAAAAGGGATACATACCTTATAATAGGGGTTGTCACATTTACCGATTAAGATTGCCATTGTTAAGACAAGTGAGTTTGATATAGGAAGGACTTGAGGTCAAATGTATGATTCGGTAGATAGTATATTCTCACGACTAGTTTTCTTTCTGTGGGTGCTCCCACATATACATCATTTCCTTTGGTGGGAAACCCTTTGTTCTATGGTTCCTTTACCATGTATCCATTGGGTAGATGACTGACGGTCGGAGTATTGTTGGTGGGTTCCTTCAAGTGGAGCTAACTTGCTAGATACGGTTCATATTATTAGTCCCACTCATAATAATAATAATAATAATAATTAATTAATTAATTATTAGCCTCGCCCTTAATAGCAAGATCCTAGCCATGCCATGATTAGTATGTGACATCTTTCAAGGATTTGTGTCCAAGATGAAATCTTTGAAACCTAATTGTGTGTTATAGGTCTATAAAGTGGCTATCTTTAAGACCTTAAGACACTATAATACAAGTGGATTTTGGTAAAGTTGAGAGGTGGGACATGAAATTGGCCTAAAATGGGTTCCAAGCAATGAGTGATCGATCAACCTTCAGCCAGTGATTGATCACTCTTGATGAACGGTCGATTACTCCTTGCAAGTGATCGAACAACATGAAAAATGCTACTTATAAAAAATGTGACATATTACCAATGATAGCTAAGTATATTTTATTAGGTTCTTGTGTTTTATGTCGTAGAGAAGCTTTGAGCCAAAAATTGTCTTTTGATTTGCTAAAGAATAAATGTTTATTTAGAAGTGAAGAAAAAGCTTTTTGGAATGAAAAATTATTTTTTACTGTCTTAATAATATGCCACTTTTTCAATAAATAGTATTTTTAAGGCGTTCAATGAAAAAAAAAAAAAAAACTTAAATTTACAATTTTTTTTTTTAATTATTAGAAATCATTATCCGTTACATGATGGTAGACATGATTCAGATAAGAAAATGTCGCACACATGGCTTCTTGTTAATACGGCAAGTAGATGGGGCTTTAATCGTGAAATGTGAGTGTGCAAACAATAATAAATTATGATTCTACTTTCTTGCACCAAAAAGCAAGGAAACTGGGAAAGCTTAATTATGAATAATAATAAAAAAAATTCAATGAATCAATGTGAGTCAGCGGTCAAGAGCTTTGTTAAGCTGGGATAAAGTGCACTCAACTAGCATGCATCTTTGTTATCCACTTAGAGAGTTGACAAATCAAAATCTGTGAATACAAATTCGAGGCATTGGGGGACTAACCCTAACCCTAAACAAACAAATATCCATGACAGAGAATATGCTTGTTGGACATTATTTATTTATTTATTTTTTAATTTTTTTAAATTAACAAATTACTTAAAATATAAAATATTTGAATAATATTTAAAATTAATTTTACGTTTATCACATTACAACTAAAAATAAAAACAGCCTCTAAAAAAAAGGTTAAAACGCAATTTTTTTTTTTTGGTTTTTGTTTTACTTTCTCCTTTTTAGGATTATAATTTTTATTTTATTTATTAGATCACCAAATATTCGGGGCAGGAAAGCAACTCACATGTAGGTTAGCATTACAATTTTATTATTATTATTATTATTATTATTATTATTTTTTTAATTCATCTCATGAAAATAGAATACGTTTCTCCTAATAAAACAATATTATAGATATATCGAGAAATTTTTTCTAGAATGGCAACATGAACTCCAACCTACCGAGCTTGTCTCTTGAGGACTTAGGCCTGTGCAGGTTTTACCAGGCACGAAGAAGTCCACTTATGGCAACAAGATCCCCACGAAAGCATGGTTAAATAACCCTTCAAAAGGCATCACTTGGAAAAGGAAAGTCCGCGCCTCCAAGAAAGGAAAGCCATGTTTGAAACAAGCGGGAAAATCAACGCCAAAAATTAAAGCGATGAAGTTCCAAACATGGAAGGGAGCCTCATCAACACGAAGAAGGATCTCCTCCCAATCACGGCTAGAGACAAGGAAGAATCGGCCATTAGTATCGATAGAGAAGATGGACAAAGGTACATACAAAAAATACACTCTTTAATTACGCTAGACCACCAATTACCTCATACTCTCTTGCAAGACACCGCTCTACCGTTTAGTGGGGCATTCTACCGCTAATGCTTTTATTGTTTTGTAGGGTTTCAAGTAACTAGCCACCACCCGTGACAACTGCATTAACATCTTCCATCATAACCTAATCTATATATAATTTATTTAACAACCACTTTGATTAACTAATGAACAACGTACATAATTTGCCCCACTTCTAACCTAAACAAAATGTGCCAATGAGGCAGGTCATGAAGCACCCTTGACAAGACTGCCTTTGTTTATAGACATACTGCTGTCAACTTTTACTTTAATGTTTTTCGAGGTATGAAATGACTTGCAAGTGACAACTAATACTACTGTTTAAAATTCCATGTTACCCTACTATTGTTTTTTCTCTCTCAAAGTCGTATCATGTCAGTTGTAAGTTGTAACTAAATATTATTACCACTACCACTATATATATATATATATATATATATAACCACAAAAATAAAAATTATTTTATTTTTTTCTTTCTAAAGTTTGTCATGTCAGTTGCAAGTTGTCCCATTTGAAGAATAATAATGTAAATTACAAATTCTAGATCTTTGATTGATTCTTTACTGTCTTCTTTTTCTTTATCTTAAACAGAACGACATTGACATTTCTACGTTGTTTAGGGGTTGTTTTGCTAACCCCTCTCCTTTCTTTTGTTCGTGTTCTTGTTTTTTTTTTGACAAAAAATATAATGAAAATAATAATTAGTATAGAAAAGTGAAAAAATAGTATTAAAAAAATAAAAAAAATTTATTTTATAGTGATTTTTTTTAAAAAAATTTAAATAATAATAAAAAGCAAATAATGTGATATAAAAAATGAATGACATGATATAAAAAATGAAAATGTTTTAATATTGATTTTTTTTTTAAATTTTTTAAATGAAGTGAATAGTATTGAGGGGAGGGAATGAGGTTAACAAACAACCATTTACTATTTAAGCCACGATATTTCATGTTGTTTGAGCATTAAAGGACACGAAAATAAATTCTCATCCATATGTTTAACGTCGTTTATCAAAGCGATGTTAAATAGTTAACGTTGTTTATATGGCATTTTACATCGTTTAACGATCTACGGAAAACACCGGTTTCTTTTAGTGCTGCTTCTTTTTCGGGCTTTTGCGGTTAGGGCAAACTCTTACTTTGCTGTCTCATAAGTTACCAAGGAAGCCATGAGATTACTCAATAGAGATGAAAATGGTTATAGATCATTACAATTTACTGTACCTATATAACAATAACAAAATATGATTAAAATGTAAGTTAATGGGAATGGAAAAATGCCATGCCAAATCAATTTATACATGAGTTTGGTTCATCTTCAATTCTTTGTTATATATGACTGGTTAATCTTCAGTTTCTCGCTCATTTATTGTTGAATCTATAAAGCATTCTTTTCAAATTGTTTATTTCGAGTGGAAATAAACAATTGTTTACATAGAGATTTTGGTGCTTAAATATTTGTGTGCTACCCGTTTTTAGCCCGTGTACACCCCTAAAAAGAGGTCATGATTGAGCTTATTAAATCTTACTTTGACTAAGGGTTTGTTTGAATGTACGTTTGACAGGCCTAAAATTGTATTTAACACTTAAAAAGTTTGTTTGAAAAAAAAAAAAAAAAAAAGTACATGTTTGATTAAAAAAATTGAAAACACTTTTAAAGGTCCAAAAAGTTCAAAAAATTGCTAACACACACTTTTGACAAAAATTTAAAAATAAAATTTTTGCCAAAAAATATTTTTAAACTTAAAATCAATATTTCTCAGACATAATCCAAAATATGCTCTAAACTTTGCTCCCATCAATTAGAAAGCATCACCATACATATGACGTCCTGGCATGCAGGAAAGTCAGTGCAAAGGAGAGCCTGAGCATGTGTTATATATATAAATGTCATTGCAATATCTAGGAAGAATATTCAACTTGCTGCTTTATCGGAAAATTACTATTTATCCGAAAATTTTAAGCAGATAAAAAAATTAAAATCTAATAATTTAATCAATAATTTAATATTTTTTTAATTATACATGTTGTATAAGAAAGAATATTTATCAATTAGAAAGATATCCTACAAGTTACTGTTAGAATATTTCAAATTTTCAATCATATGTTGTATTTATTCCTTTTTTGTAGCCTAGAATAGTCATTTGTTTAGTTGTATGCCCTTATTGGGTTGGGTCAAATTTTGTAGACACATAAGAAAGCCCTTTAATTACTCTCATCCTATATATAAGTGAAATTGGCCCATTAAACTTCATTAGATCATTATATGAAAATTAGGGTTGAGTGTAATAGTCTCTCTACACACACAAAACACAGTTTTCATCCATATGTTTGGACATTTACAGGAGATTCGTGAGGCAAATATTGAAAGCATGTCCAGAGAATATTGAATGTATGTCATTGTTAGATTTTATTTATACATGGTATGAAAGAATAGATCCATTATTGAAATATTCTAACAATTGGTATCAGAGCCATCTGTTTCTTTTCTTCATGACTGTAAAAAATCTTGTTTTTAGTTGGGTTATTTTTATTTGTGTGAAAAATGAGACGTGTGTTTGAATGGTATTTTGTTTCTGTGGAGATTATCGTACGTGTTTTTGGGCTTATGTTTTGTATGAATCATAATGAAAAACATGAAAATTTCATATTTTTCATTATGGGCACGCATACTAGTTGAATGCATAAAGATTAAAAGCGTTAAACTTTGTTCGTTTTGAGATGAATTGATGGTTTTATATACTGCTCTGGTTGAAATATTGATTTCAAGTTTAGGTTTTGTTGTGGATTATGGTTTTGAACGGTTCAGGGCTTAATGATTTCGGCAAGAGTGTGTTTGTTTGCTTTTTCAAGTTTTCAACCCATTGAACCCAAAGTCCGCTGCAGTTATCTATATATAAAAAAAAAATGCTGAAATTTACAAAGTCACACCGAAAGACCTCATTTGGCATGTTAGTGTCTCCACATTTTTTTTTTGTGTTTTATTTTGTGGGTATTGCAAAAGCAACATTAATTTGCATCATCTTTTAATAAAAGAAGGGGCATTAAATTGCATTTTGGTGGAATTGTGCAATTTATTTTTTTATCGTGATATTTGTTTAAGTGTATATGCAAAAGGCAAAGTTACCCTTTTGTTTTACATGTTTATTAAAAAAGCAGTTTTTGAATTTTGTGTTTGGCATTCTGACACTATTATGCTTCATCTGTTTTGTAAGGGAAAATTGTCCTAGACGATTATATATATATATATATATTGACAGTAAATGCACGCAGCTTTGTGTTCATAAAAGACGGACATTATGGCCATCATGCCATCTTTTGCTTTACTCTTATTGTAAAGATTCATTATGATTTATCACTGTTGTTACTGATTTGATAAATCATCACTAATATTTATTTCAGTTAAATGTAGTGTTTATTTTGACTAAAATATTTTTTTGTTGGACATAAATTGTTAATGTGTTACGCATTATATTTATGTTCAACATAAAGATTTAAATTTTATGATGCACGAATTGACAATTTTCTGAATGCGTGTTAAACGTGGAACATAGAATCTAGTCAATCTACAATTTTTATTTCTTTTTTCTTGGACAACAAATTTTTTTTTTTAAAATTTTTTTACCTAAGAGATTTCTAATATTATTTTTTTTTGGAGATTTCTCATCTTATGAGAATAGTAAATTATTCTCATAAAACTTTGGTTCCACCTATTACTTGATAAATACAATTGGTGACTCATGTATGCGTGACACTCTTTCATTTGTAATATGACTCACATATATATATACAGGGGAGGGTTAAGTCATTTTGAAAGAAAATCACATGTGAGGGGAAGTTTTTTGTGCATGCACGAATGAACGTTGTGTCTCACATTAAGAAAATGAAAAGAAATGGGTACATATATTATATTGAAGAAAAAAAATGTTAAAATCTGCTTATTTTGTATACACATTGTTTTGTATACATTGTTCATCATATTTGTAATTTTGAAATATTTGGTTATGAACAAATGCTAATTTCAAGGTATGTGCTATAATAAATAAATAAAATAGTGCATATATTGTTGCTTGTGAAATTATATGCATTCCTTTCGAGATTTATATGTGAACTTATATACATAGAGATTAAGGAATTTTGTGCAATATGAATAATTGTATTGTGTATAAAATCAATGATTTTGACCGGTTATGTTCCCACTCATCGTGGGACAAACTGTGATCAATTACTGGTTTTTATCGTAAATTCAATAAATGGTTTTTGTGAACGAATAATTGTGTTACATATAAAATTGATGATTTTAACCAATTATACTCTCACCTATCGTGGGACTAACTGCGATAAATTGTTAGATTTTATCGTTAATTCAATAAAGGGTTTTGTGAACCTTATGAGCATCGGCATGCTTAATACATGATGCATCGTTGCCCTTATTGTAACTTAGTAGTGCCGTGGTATGATGTAATTTGGGGATTGCTACGGTTTTGTCTCATTTTGGATGAATATTATTTTTTATGCTTATTGGTTAGACCTCTAGCTTGTTTGAAAAATGACTTGGTATAAATGTAGAGATTTTTTGCAAATATAAAATTCTTATTTAAAGAAACAAAATCCATTTTGTCCAGAATATTTAATAATGATTACCTAGTAATTACTTAATTATAGTGTCTTTATTATTGTAAAGATGTATTTGGTAATCATTTTAATGAGTTATTTCAAAATATTTATGGACTAAGTGAGACAAATAAATGGATTTATTTTTTACTTTTACCAAAGAAAAGCTTTTTAAATGAAATATACAATTTATGACTAATGTTCATTTTAATAATGATTGGAGGTAATATTTATGATTTTTTGTTATCTTCCAATTGAAGTTGAACCACTTGCATGTATAATGATATTCACTTAGAGATAAATAAACTTTTGGTTAAATGCACATAATTTTTTGTACACTAAAACTGATGATTTTGAATGGTTACGTACCTGCCTATCGTGGGACTAATCATGATAAATTATTGGGATTTATTGGTTCAATGTGGATAATGTTGTTATACATAAAAATGAATGATTTTGAGTGGTTACGTACTCGTCTATCGTGAGACCATGATAAATTATTGGGTTTTATCGGATATTATTCGAATTAAATGAATAAATAAATTTGGGGTTATTATTTTGTGAATCGTAACAATTATACCAAGGTCCTTACGGACAATAACTTTGCCCTATCGGTAAATTATTATATGGTAGGATGCTTGGGACGATGAAGAAAATGGTTAGCACTTGGTTGCCCAGTCTTATCCTCTTAATAGTGGGCCATTTTCAGTCTTTGTATTTAATTATTTTGCTTTATCATGCATATGAGTCCATTCTGTATTGTGGACTCAAGCATAGAATTTGACAAAAATATTGCATAAGAGTCTATTGTGTACTTTGAACTCTAGCATGAAATTGAGATAAAAATAGTGCGTAAGAGTTTATTATGTGTTAAAGATTTTAGCATGGAATTGAGATAAAAATAGTGCGTAAGAGTTAATTATGTGTTAGAGACTAGTATGAATTTGAGATAAAATTAATGTGTAAGAGTGCAATGTGTATTTTGCAATCTAGCATGTATGTAAGATAAAAATCTTACTATTTGGTGAATGAAAATATTTATGAGTGCATGTTTTTGTTTTTATATGTATCATAAATTTATTGTGACATCATCAATCCTGACGATCCTGACATATCTCTCTTGGAAAGACATATTATGAAAAAGTGATAGCTTCTAAGTCTTACTAGCCCCAAGCAATCATATTTGCGCCAACTGTATATCACTTAATGTACACTTAGGTATGTACATAACATCATATGATTATATTATTGATGTACTTGGAAAATACTTGAGTCATTGGAAAGCTGCAAATAAAGTACTAAGGTACTTGATATATTGGTAATCCAACATTCTTGATGTAGTTGGATATTGTGATGCCGATTATTTTGGTTTCCAAGTTGTGTATTTGTGATGGTGGGAAGAGTTATTTCATGAAAAATTGTCATACAAACACTTATAACTTCCTCAACTATGGAGACATAATGTGTAGTTTATTGTGAGGCCACGTGTCAGGATATATGATTGCATAATTTTATCTAAGGACTAGGTATTCTAGATGCTATTGTGATGCCATTGGAGATATTTTCTGTTAATTTTGCAGTAATTTTCTTCCTCTTGAAACACTAGGAGCTCATTGCGATATAAGTATATTGATATAAAAGTATTTGTTTGTTAGAGAGAAAGTTAGATGAATCTCACATTTGAGTTATGCATATTCCTACAGAACATATGTTAGCGAACCCACTTGTAGCGCCTCAAATTTTTCAAAAGTTATTTAAATAGATTATTTCGATAATGATGTTATTTTAATATCCATTGTAGCCAAGGATTTTAATTCTTGGGAAATTTATGGTATTACAGAGAGTGGTAATTAGAGAATGGTAATTGGTGAAATTATAGGATAGTAAATGGTATAAAAAAATTGTATGAATAGGTAGAATAGTAAAGGTAGAATAGTCAATGGTAGGTATACTAAGTGGGTAGGTGGAATAGTAAAATGAGGGTATAATTGTAAATTAAAGGCAGAATAGTATTTGATTTTCTCCTATAAATAGAACTCTTCTCCTTCACAATTTCACTACTCCTATACCATCTCTTGCACATATTCTTCCTTCTTCCGCTTTTTACTTGGTCTTACTTCTTTCTAAGAGTGTTTACTCAGAACAGAGAGAGAAAGGGCGAGACAAAGCGCTACAAGAAAGAAAGAACACAAGAGATAGCGGACTTTAGAAATTAGTTTCAAAAGATATACTAGTAGTGTTAGTCAGATTGGAGCAACTAGATTCCTTCAGGCCACTTTTAGCTTCAGTTTAGAGGTAAGTAAATTCACTACCCCTTACTAAAATTACATCATGTCATGCTATTTATACATTATTGTATCAAATTGTAAATGATTATTTTATTTACCTGCCATGAAGATATGTTGCATGCATGAAGCATTTCTAAAATAATTATCTAAAAAGTTTCTATTTCTTTAAACGCTTTCTAAGTACAACAAGTTTATATTTGAAAAGGTTTCCATTTTGAGAAAAGAAAGTTGAGAAATGATGATGATTATAAGAAAGAAAAATGATGATAAACCCTCCTACATGTTGCCCTAAGATGCATCAAAAGAAGTACAAAGAAAAGTACAAGAGATGAGATAAATGTTTTTGAAATGAGGGCACATGTATGGAAGAGAATATTTTTGGCCACAAGATAAGTAAGAATGAGAGGAGTTCAGTACCGATACTCGGATGGAGGCGAAACCACTGAAGGAGGCTATGCCAGAAGGTGGTATTCCATCAACAGACCGTTGAGTGCACCAAGAAAATAGTTAATTGACGGTCGGGCATAGCTGAGGCCACAGGTCAGTGCTATGATCACAAGGACCCGCAACCCTCGTACACAGGGATAATAGTGTAAATGGGCCCTAGTATGAGAAAATGATGATATGATTTCAAAAATGATATACTGTGATGATATACTATGATGATTTACAATGATGATTTATAATGATGCATTATGATGATGATTTATGACGATGATTTATTACTAGATGTAATAGTATGTATATGCTACGGGAGATGCAACCGTACATACGTGTATTATTATGGCTGGATGTATATTTATTTGTAAAAACGATTTTCAAAACTGAGAATAAAGAGTAAAACTATTTATGGTTGTAGATTTTACTTGCTGGGCCCCTTTGGGCTCATTCAGTTTTATTTATTGTTTTCAGGTAGAAAGGACGCTGGAATAGGAGGCCGGAATGAGGACGGGAATAATTATTAATTTTCAAAGTCTTTTCATATTAGTGATTGTAATAATATAATATTCCGCAACTAAAGTTTAATGTTTTCTAATTTTGCTTGTAATAAAATCTCTTTAATAATGTTTTATACATTTATCGTATCCTTTAAAATCAAGTACTCTGGTAGACTCGTATCCTTTAAAATCAAGTACTCTGATAGATCTTATAGATCTTTGCAAAAACTTTTGTTGTAAAAGAAGAAAAGTGGCAAACTCAGCCTTAACGGGCTGGGGATGTTACACCACTGACCAAGGGTTTTGGCTCCTATAGTGTTTCAGGAGCATGCGACTCATATAATGTTATTAGAATCTTTTGTTCTATTAAATTAGTGGGAGTTATGTGCCTTGTGTATATCGTGAGTATTTATGTGTTACTATGTATTGTTTTGCGCGCATTTGTGTTAATTATGACATTGGTGTTGTGATATGAGACATCGTGTGCAAGTCTCGGTGAGACATTGTGTATTAGTCTTAGTGGGCTTCATTTGAAAATGTAGTGATCACTATTTGTGTTATTTGTGGCTTACACTTGCATTCTATTTTTTTGGGTTACGTGATTGTAAGTACTTGTTATATGTTATGCATCCTTTCGATGTGTTCATAATTAGTTACTTGATAACACGTTTGGATTAGATTGTGTTTTGGAATGCTTGCTTGTGTTTGTTTTGTAGTTAAATGACTTATGTTGTCCAAGTGGGAGATTGTTGTATTTATTCCTTTTGTGTGGATTAGCATAGTCATTTGTTTAGTTGTAGGCCCATAATGGGATGAGCCAAATTGTCTACATACATGAGAAAGCCATTTACTCTCACCTTATATATAAGTGAAGTTGGCCCATTAAACTTCATTAGGTCATTCTGTCAAAATTAGGGTTAAGAGTAATAGTTTCTTTACACACACAAAACACAGTTTTCTTCCATATGTTTGGACATCTACAGGAGATTTTTGAGGCAAATATTAAAAGCATGTATAGAGAATATTAAAAGTATGTCATTGTTAAATTTTATTTATACATGCTATGGAGAAAGAACAGATCTATTATTGAAATATTCTAACATCATAGATATGTTATTTCTCCGTAACATGTATAGATAAAATATAAGAATGACATATCTCCATTAATCTCGAGACAAGCTTCCAATATTTGCCTGATAAATCTCCTGTAGATACCCTAAAATACAGAAGAAAATAATGTTCTCTATGTTATATGGAGACTATTTCTTTCAACTATAATTTTCGCATATTGACCGAATGAAGTGTAATGGGCTAACTTCACTTATATTATAAATAGAATGAGAGTAAAAGATTGACTTCCTTATGTATCCACAAAATTTAGCCCATCCCACTAGGAACCTAAAATTAGACAAACGACTAGCGACATTAAAAGTTGAAAACTAATCCTTTATCTTCATGTAAAACATTTGACAGTCTTTTAGGCTCATCTATGATCTGTTGAGAATTTGATTTCAGCGAATGGAGAATTCTCAACTGGGGTTTTTTCCCGTGGGGGGATAATGTACCTTTCAGCTTTGCCATATATGGTTGGGTATTCATCAACTTAAAATAGAAATTAGCTTCTATCTTACATTATTATTATTATTAACTATAATTGATTTCACTAAATAGTTACAATTACACTTTGCATTTGACTCCTTTCACGAAATAATTCGTTGTCAAATTAAAGTCATAAAAAATTGTCACTTTAATTCACTACATCTTGATCCTCAAGTATCCATGTTGATGCCGTGTTGAGTATAATATGTGAGTTAAAAAAAATGGATCACTACATTAAAAAGATGTAAGAAGTGAGAGCGACTAATATAACATTGTTGGATCCAAATCCATAGGTTTAAGATTTTGTGTTGTGTGATGTCTCAACATGTTATATTATGAACTCACTAAAAGACTCTCCAAGATATCAATATCTGTAACAAGTGGTATCAGAGTCAATAGTGATGTTTGGCATAGTGGAGTGGCACAGGCACCGACAAAGGTCCTTAAAGTAGGCACAAAAAGATGTAAGGTTAGAAGCATGGATAAACGTCTTGGAGTGGAGGGCAAAAGGTTCATGATATGAGTTTGACAATGGTCCTTGGAGTAGGAACAAAAATGTATGCTATGAGCTTGAATGAAGGTCCTGGAGAAGGAGCAAACACATGTTTTTGTTTTTCTTTATACTATTAAAATCTTCCTTAAAACTTTTCTCAATTTTTGTCTAGAACTTGTCTTTTCCACTAATTGTAAGACTATATATAGAAAATTGAATATGAAAACTATAAAACAAGACTCTAATACCATGTTAAGCTACATAAAACCTCAAAGAGAAAAAATAAATCTAAAACGAAATTTAAAGAGGGGGAGAAGTTTTCATCTTGCTGAAAGGCCTTCTCTCCCTATGTTACGAGATGCTTAGTATTAAGAAATTTGCTTTACTGTGGAATTTGACTTGTTGCCATTTTGCTGAAAATGGAGAGAAAATATAAAAGTGGGTGAAGAAGGAAGAGGAGGACAAGCATAAAGGGGGTTTAGAAAACTTCCGTAATTCTCTTTAAAACTACGTCGTTTATAATGGGAAATTTTAATATGGATCGTAGATTAAAATAACAGCTGTTGTTATTTTTTTTTTTATATAGCATAAAAGCCAAATCTTTTTAGCAATACCTCGATTTGGGGTAAAAGCCATTTGATTGAAGCTCATAAAAGCTTCTAAACAAGAGACCTACCGATTAGCCAATAACCTTTTTTATACACTTGTAAATAAGGTTACAACAAGAGATTGGACGAAAATCACCCATTTTCAAAGGATTGACCTTTCTTTGACACCAACCTGATAAAAGTGGCATTTACTTATTACAATTTTTTTATTTTAATATTTTTTAATGAGCAAAAAAGAGTAGGCCTGAGGGATCAATTGTGGCTATCTTATTTGAGTGTGACTATAGTAGCATCTATCCGCTGACGGTAAAAACTGCAGGTATTCCCTCAACTCTAATTAGAGTATAACTTGACTCAACCTTATCAAGTCATTAATAAGAATCCATATGTATAAAATAGTGCTAACTTTTTCTTTTTTTCAAATTTCTGGAGCAACATGATATGACTAAAAGGCCCAAAAGTTTTCCACGTTAAATCAATAAATTCCATTTCAGTCAACATCAATGTTGGGACCAAACTGAGAATTTGGTGGGTTTACATTGGTAATAATGATTATCGATTTTACGTTTGTTTTCCATGAGATAAGGACCTCAGCATTACGTTTTTTTGTGAGAGAATGACTTCACTCTTTTGTATCAAATTTGTGGGAAACATCTATATTTTTTTTGATAATGATTTCATGATACTTGATAATTCATTTGAATTTGTTTGATTTTTATTTGCTCAGGTAATATCCTATGTTTATAATATATATTAAAAAGAAATTATATGTTAGCATCACCCAAGTTGTTAGGAAATTAATCCTATTTTCAAAGACCCGTGAGATGCGAAAATAAGAAGAATGCGGAATAACAAAGATTAGGCAATCCAATCACACACGACACAAAGATTTAAGTGGTTCGGCTTAACAAGCCTACATCCACTAGTGGAGACGACCCGGAGAAAATCCACTATCAAAAGATGGAGTACAAAAATAGTAGAAAGAAAATCACTCAGATCCCAAAGCCCCAATACACCCAAATCTCACTATCACACAAGAAAGATTATTCCCAAAATAGAATACAAAAGACAGATGTACAAACTCTTCTTTTGCTGGAACAGATGGCGGCTGATCTCTATTTTCTTCTCTCACTCTGCAGCACCCTTTTTCTTCTAATCACTTGTTTTTGGCTCCTCCAAAAAACCACCAAGAAGAAAACACTCTTGTTGCCCTTGTACCTCCTTCTCTCAAATTCTCTCTTTTTTCTCTTCCCTTT
>NC_081542.1:8512655-8520334 GCF_901000735.1 Corylus avellana | reverse complement strand
TTTTTTTTTTTTTTTCCAAGGAAATATTAGCAAGATATTTTCTCTTTTCAGACGATTTTTTTTTTTTTAAAAAAAAATTATTTTGTGGAAATATATTTTCAATTGTCAAAGTGAGAGTATTTGCAACAAATTTTGGTCAAATTTTGTTTTTCCATCAATTGTAACCGTCAAATTGTCAATGCTAAGAGTTGAGTTGAGCCTTTTTTTTTAAAAAAAAAAAAATAATAATAATTTTATTTTTATCAAAAATGGTAATTTCATGTATCTAAATGTCACACATATAAATTTGTGAGATTTTTTTGAAAATAGTTAATAAATTAGGAGCTTAAATGTATTTAACTGTTTTATTAACCATCATATTCATACTATCAATGACTGAACAAATAAATGCTTACAATATTAGTTAACATAACGTCAGTTACCAACTTTCATATGTTTTGGCTTTTATATAGAGCTTCAGTCAAACATTTCTATTTTCTATTTGTTCTATGCAAGCAACAGGCCAACTTGAATTTGAATATTATTAAATCCCAGACATTGGATAACATCATACCAATTTGTATGAAATTAATTTTCTACGAACCAGGCTGTTGAAATTTCTGTCCATACAATAATTTAAGCGTGAAAATGTGGATGCGGATAATAGCAATATTTGCATCTATATCCGCAAATGTAGAAAATAGTTTTTGATATTCGCATATGCATCTGCATTATGTGATTATTATCTGCACCCGCAAGGTTAATGCGGATACTATCCACTATCTGCATTAAAGGTAATAAGCGTTTTAGACCTTGATGTTGTCATTCACTAATTATTGCTTCTAGTAAATACAAAAAAGAATATATTATATACATTTGAACATTATTATTCAGATCACACTTGCTAATCATTTTGCCGGTAAATTTTCATCACATATATTATTTAATATTTAGCTTCCCGTAAATCTATAGTTGGTGACGAAAAAAAGGAAAATTTTAAAAAATAAATAATAATATAGGAAGAACATATAAGGCAATTAAATTATAACAAATCATAAGAGTTTTCTAAAATTGAAATCCAACAACATTACAAATCCACCCAATATAAGAAACATAAACTTAAAAATATTAAATATATAAAGGAATAATCCACACCTGCATTCCTTAAAATCGCTATCCGCATTTGCATTTGGGGATATTAGTTTTTGCTATCCGCATATGTGGATTGCAGATAAGTGCGGATAGCGGATCCAGACTGTTATTAGTTGTCTGCATTTTCACCTCTAAATATCTTAAAAACATTACCAACTCTTATTTGATTTGTCATTAATTTATGTCTGTTTTATATAGAGCTTTTGTCAAACAATTCATTTTTCTAGATGTCTATGCAAGCAACGGGCCAACTTTAATTTGAATACTATTAAATCCTAAACATAAGAGAACATCGTATCAGTTTGTAAGAAATTTCATTCCATACAACGTTAGCGATTATTAACTTTGATTTGTTTTAGAGTTTGTGTCAAACAATTCAATTTTCTAGATGTCTATCCAAGCAATAGGCCAACTTGAATTTGAATATTATTAAATTCTAAACATCAAAGAATATCTGGTCCAGATTGTACAAAATTTCTACAAACTAGTTTGTAAAAATTTATGACCTTGAAAGTTACAACTTTGATTTGTTTTATATAGAGTTTCTGTCAAACAATTCAATTTTATGTTTCTTCTGTTTTCACCAATGCAAGAAATAATAGGCCAACTTGAATTTGAATGTAATAATTCAATTACAAACATGTGTTTGAAAATAAAATAAAAAAGTGGATAATCATGTCACAACAGCAGAAAAACATACAAAATAGGATAACGTTTATGCATATTATAAGGTCAATTTATTACATTTAAAATCATCCACACTTGCACTTTTAATGTGAAATTTTTTACTCCGGCCCCATTTGGAGAACAATAATGCAAATTACAACTATTAGAGATTGGATCGATTCTTTTCTGTTTTCTTTGTTTTTATCTTCTTTTTTTGGGCTTTCCTGGGATTGTAGAATTTTTTTTTTTTTTACCCAAGCAGAGCAACGTTTGTTCAGCACAACATTTTAGATAACAAAAATACTTTTTCAGGCTTCATAAATCCCAAATAGGTTCTTACTCTATTGAAAAAATGATTTATTTGACTTGTTCCTAATACTAATTTCTTAAGAGAAAAATAATCTTATGTAACTTTCTTCTTCTTTTTTTTTTTCTTTTTTTTTTCTTTTTTTTTTTTTATTGAGCAAAAAGGTAGGCTGGTGAGACCAATTGTGGCTATCCTACCTAGGCGTGACCATAATAACACCTACTCATTGGGAGCCGCACAGGAAGGGCCTAGACGGTAGGAATCGTAGGCGCTTCCTCTAGTCCGACTGAACCATAACCTAACCCAGTCCCATCAGGGTATTAATAAGAATCCAATGCAACTAATACTAATCAAGCATATGTGGGGATTCTCTATTGCGGAGATTCGAACCCACGCCTTAGTACATGCTCTAATCACTTAGAAGCTTTCTTGAGCCATTGAACCACCACTCTTGATGGTCTTATATAACATATTAAGATACTTATTGTTAATACTGGGGACCACCTGCTGATGATCAAGGCAAAAATACACAAGTGACTCGCCATAAGTATGGGCAAAAGACATTTTAATGTTTAAGTTAGTAGGGTGTTGATAGGGGAACTAAGAGGTAAGAGATTGAATAGAGAAAAAGGGATACATACCTTATAATAGGGGTTGTCACATTTATCGATTAAGATTGCCATTGTTAAGACAAGTGAGTTTGATATAGGAAGGACTTGAGGTCAAATGTATGATTCGGTAGATAGTATATTCTCACGACTAGTTTTCTTTCTGTGGGTGCTCCCACATATACATCATTTCCTTTGGTGAGAAACCCTTTGTTCTATGGTTCCTTTACCACGTATCCATTGGGTAGATGACCAACGGTCGGAGTATTGTTGGTGGGTTCCTTCAAGTGGAGCTAACTTGCTAGATACGGTTCATATTATTAGTCCCACTCATAATAATAATAATAATAATAATAATTAATTAATTAATTATTAGCCTCGCCCTTAAGAGCAAGATCCTAGCCTTGCCATGATTAGTATGTGACATCTTTCAAGGATTTGTGTCAAAGATGAAATCTTTGAAACCTAATTGTGTGTTATAGGTCTATAAAGTGGCTATCTTTAAGACCTTAAGACACTATAATACAAGTGGATTTTGGTAAAGTTGGAGGTGGGACATGAAATTGGCCTAAAATGGGTTCCAAGCAATGAGTGATCGATCAACCTTCAGCCAGTGATTGATCACTCTTGATGAACAGTCGATTACTCCTTGCAAGTGATCGAACAACATGAAAAATGCTACTTATAAAAAATGTGACATATTACCAATGATAGCTAAGTATATTTTATTAGGTTCTTGTGTTTTATGTCGTAGAGAAGCTTTGAGCCAAAAATTGTCTTTTGATTTGCTAAAGAATAAATGTTTATTTAGAAGTGAAGAAAAAGCTTTTTGGAATGAAAAATTATTTTTTACTGTCTTAATAATATGCCACTTTTTCAATAAATAGTATTTTTAAGGCGTTCAATGAAAAAAAAAAAAAAAACTTAAATTTACAATTTTTTTTTTTAATTATTAGAAATCATTATCCGTTACATGATGGTAGACATGATTCAGATAAGAAAATGTCGCACACATGGCTTCTTGTTAATACGGCAAGTAGATGGGGCTTTAATAGTGAAATGTGAGTGTGCAAACAATAATAAATTATGATTCTACTTTCTTGCACCAAAAAGCAAGGAAACTGGGAAAGCTTAATTATGAATAAAAAAATAAAAAAATTCAATGAATTATTGGGCAATGTGAGTCAGCGGTCAAGAGCTTTGTTAAGCTGGGATAAAGTGCACTCAACTAGCATGCATCTTTGTTATCCACTTAGAGAGTTGACAAATCAAATCTGTGAATACAAATTCGAGGCATTGGGGGACTAACCCTAACCCTAAACAAACAAATATCCATGACAGAGAATATGCTTGTTGGACATTATTTATTTATTTTTTTTAAATTTTTTTAAATTAACAAATTACTTAAAATATAAAATATTTGAATAATATTTAAAATTAATTTTACGTTTATCACATTACAACTAAAAATAAAAACAGCCTCTAAAAAAAAGGTTAAAACGCAATTTTTTTTTTTTTTGGTTTTTGTTTTACTTTCTCCTTTTTAGGATTATAATTTTTATTTTATTTATTAGATCACCAAATATTCGGGGCAGGAAAGCAACTCACATGTAGGTTAGCATTACAATTTTATTATTATTATTATTATTATTTTTTTTTAATTCATCTCATGAAAATAGAATACGTTTCTCCTAATAAAACAATATTATAGATATATCGAGAAATTTTTTCTAGAATGGCAACATGAACTCCAACCTACCGAGCTTGTCTCTTGAGGACTTAGGCCTGTGCAGGTTTTACCAGGCACGAAGAAGTCCACTTATGGCAACAAGATCCCCACGAAAGCATGGTTAAATAACCCTTCAAAAGGCATCACTTGGAAAAGGAAAGTCCGCGCCTCCAAGAAAGGAAAGCCATGTTTGAAACAAGCGGGAAAATCAACGCCAAAAATTAAAGCGATGAAGTTCCAAACATGGAAGGGAGCCTCATCAACACGAAGAAGGATCTCCTCCCAATCACGGCTAGAGACAAGGAAGAATCGGCCATTAGTATCGATAGAGAAGATGGACAAAGGTACATACAAAAAATACACTCTTTAATTACCCTAGACCACCAATTACCTCATACTCTCTTGCAAGACACCGCTCTACCGTTTAGTGGGGCATTCTACCGCTAATGCTTTTATTGTTTTGTAGGGTTTCAAGTAACTAGCCACCACCCGTGACAACTGCATTAACATCTTCCATCATAACCTAATCTATATATAATTTATTTAACAACCACTTTGATTAACTAATGAACAACGTACATAATTTGCCCCACTTCTAACCTAAACAAAATGTGCCAATGAGGCAGGTCATGAAGCACCCTTGACAAGACTGCCTTTGTTTATAGACATACTGCTGTCAACTTTTACTTTAATGTTTTTCGAGGTATGAAATGACTTGCAAGTGACAACTAATACTACTGTTTAAAATTCCATGTTACCCTACTATTGTTTTTTCTCTCTCAAAGTCGTATCATGTCAGTTGTAAGTTGTAACTAAATATTATTACCACTACCACTATATATATATATATATATATATATAACCACAAAAATAAAAATTATTTTATTTTTTTCTTTCTAAAGTTTGTCATGTCAGTTGCAAGTTGTCCCATTTGAAGAATAATAATGTAAATTACAAATTCTAGATCTTTGATTGATTCTTTACTGTCTTCTTTTTCTTTATCTTAAACAGTGAACGACATTAACATTTCTACGTTGTTTAGGGGTTGTTTTGCTAACCCCTCCCCTTTCTTTTGTTCTTGTTCTTGTTTTTTTTTTTTTGAAAAAAATATAATGAAAATAATAATTAGTATAGAAAAGTGAAAAAATGGTATTAAAAAATAAAAAAATTTAAATAATAATAAAAAGCAAATTATGTGATATAAAAAATGAATGACATGATATAAAAAATGAAAATATTTTAATATTGATTTTTTTTTTTTTTTTAAATGAAGTGAATAGTATTGAAGGAAGGGAATGAGGTTAACAAACAACCCTTTACTATTTAAGCCATGATATTTCATGTTGTTTGAGCATTAAAGGACACGAAAATAAATTATCATCCATATGTTTAATGTCGTTTATCAAAGCGATGTTAAATAGTTAACGTTGTTTATATGGCATTTTACATCATTTAATGAACGACGGAAAACACCGGTTTCTTTTAGTGCTGCTTCTTTTTCGGGCTTTTGCGGTTAGGGCAAACTGTTACTTTGCTGTCTCATAAGTTACCAAGGAAGCCATGAGATTACTCAATAGAGATGAAAATGGTTATAGATCATTACAGTTTACTGTACATATATAACTATAACAAAATATGATTAAAATGTAAGTTAATGGGAATGGAAAAATGCCATGCCAAATCAATTTATACATGAGTTTGGTTCATCTTCAATTCTTTGTTATATATGACTGGTTAATCTTCAGTTTCTCACTCATTTATTGTTGAATCTACAAAGCATTCTTTTAAAATTGTTTATTTCGAGTGGAAATAAACAATTGGTTTTTTTTTTTTTTTTTTTTTGTTGAAATAAACAATTGTTTATATAGAGATTTTGGTGCTTAAATATTTGTGTGCTACCCGTTTTTAGCCCGTGTACACCCCTACAAAGAGGTCATGATTGAGCTTATTAAATCTTACTTTGACTAAGGGTTTGTTTGAATGTACGTTTGACATGCCTAAAATTGTATTTAACACTTAAGAAGTTTGTTTGAAAAAAGAAAAAAAAAAAAAAAAAGTACATGTTTGGTTAAAAAAATTGAAAACACTTTTAAAGGTCCAAAAAATTCAAAAAATTGCTAAAACACACTTTTGACAAAAATTTAAAAATAAAATTTTTGCCAAAAAATATTTTTAAACTTAAAATCAATATTTCTCAAACATAATCCAAAATATGCTCTAAACTTTGCTCCCATCAATTAGAAAGCATCACCATACATATGACGTCCTGGCATGCAGGAAAGTCAGTGCAAAGGAGAGCCTGAGCATGTGTTATATATATAAATGTCATTGCAATATCTAGGAAGAATATTCAACTTGCTGCTTTATCAGAAAACTACTATTTATCCGAAAATTTTAAGCAGATAAAAAAAATTAAAATCTAATAATTTAATATTTTTTTAATTATACATGTTGTATAAGAAAGAATATTTATCAATTAGAAAGATATCCTACAAGTTACTGTTAGAATATTTCAAATTTTCAATCATATGTTGTATTTATTCCTTTTATGTAGCCTAGAATAGTCATTTGTTTAGTTGTATGCCTTTATTGGGTTGGGCCAAATTTTGTAGACACATAAGAAAGTCCTTTAATTACTCTCACCCTATATATAAGTGAAATTGACCCATTAAACTTCATTAGATCATTATATGAAAATTAGGGTCAAGCGTAATAGTCTTTCTACACACACATAACACAATTTTCATCCATATGTTTGGACATCTACAAGAGATTCGTGAGGCAAATATTGAAAGCATGTCTAGAGAATATTGAATGTATGTCATTGTTAGATTTCATTTGTACATGGTATGAAAGAATAGATTTATTATTGAAATATTCTAACAATTGGTATCAAAGCCATCTGTTTCTTTTCTTCATGACTGTAAAAAATCTTGTTTTCAGTTGGGTTATTTTTATTTGTGTGAAAAACGAGACGTGTGTTTGAATGGTATTTTGGGGAAATTATATCTAAAATCCTTAGGTAAACGCGCTTTTTTAAAAAACTCCCTTGGTATTTTTTTTTGGAAATTTAGTTCTTGGGTAACTCGAAACTACTAGAAAACTCCCTACCGTCAATTTTTGTTAACTTCCGTTAGTGTACTCAAAACTCACCGTTTTATCTGATTAAAATATTATTTTTTTATTAATTTAATTTAAAAAATTCAATCTTAAAAAAAAAATAAAATAAAAATAAAAA
>NC_081542.1:8508800-8512555 GCF_901000735.1 Corylus avellana | reverse complement strand
ATTATAATTAATAATAATAATAATAATAATGTAAGATAGAAGCTAATTTCTATTTTAAGTTGATGAATACCCAATCATATCAATATGGCAAAGCTGAAAGGTATATTGGGGGTGTTTAAACACTCCATCACTGTTCATTTTTTCAGGACACTGTTCATGAATAAAAAAATAATAATAATAATAATAATAATTGGTATGGAAAAATGAAAAAGTGGTATTGGGAAGTAAAAAATTTTGTTTTGTAGTGATTTTTTTATTTGAATAGTAATAAAAAGTAAATGATTAGATATAAAAAGTGAGTGATTTGATATAAAAGTAATAATATTTTTTTGAGGAAAAAAATGAAGTGAATAGTGTGGTGAATGTGGGGGAATGTGAGGGAGTTTAACAAACACCCCCATTATCCCCCCACGGGAAAAAACCCCAGTTGAGAATTCTCCATTCGCTGAAATCAAATTCTCAACAGATCATAGATGAGCCTAAAAGAATGTCAAATGTTTTACATGAAGATAAAGGATTAGTTTTCAACTTCTAATGTCTTTAGTCGTTTGTCTAGTTTTAGGTTCCTAATGGGATGGGCTAAATTTTGTAGATACATAAGGAAGTCAATCTTTTACTCTCATTCTATTTATAATATAAGTGAAGTTAGCCCATTACACTTCATTCGGTCAATATGCGAAAATTATAGTTGAAAGAAATAGTCTCCATATAACATAGAGAACATTATTTTCTTCTGTATTTTAGGGTATTTACAGGAGATTTATCAGGCAAATATTGGAAGCTTGTCTCGAGATTAATGGAGATATGTCATTCTTATATTTTATCTATACATGTTACGGA
This sequence comes from Corylus avellana, assembly GCF_901000735.1. Lineage (NCBI taxonomy): Eukaryota > Viridiplantae > Streptophyta > Magnoliopsida > Fagales > Betulaceae > Corylus > Corylus avellana. The sequence goes on along the minus strand of NC_081542.1, from coordinate 8,511,715 downwards.
GAAATAACGTATCTATGATGTTAAAATATTTCAATAATAGATCTGTTCTTTCTCCATAGCATGTATAAATAAAATTTAACAATGACAGACTTTTAATATTCTCTATACATGCTTTTAATATTTGCCTCAAAAATCTCCTGTAGATGTCCAAACATATGGAAGAAAACTGTGTTTTGTGTGTGTAAAGAAACTATTACTCTCAATCCTAATTTTGACATAATGACCTAATGAAGTTTAATGGGCCAACTTCACTTATATATAAGGTGAGAGTAAATGGCTTTCTCATGTATCTAGACAATTTGGCTCATCCCATTATGGGCCTACAACTAAACAAATGACTATGCTAATCCACACAAAAGGAATAAATACAACAATCTCCCACTTGGACAACATAAGTCATTTAACTACAAAACAAACACAAGCAAGCATTCCAAAACACAATCTAATCCAAACGTGTTATCAAGTAACTAATTAAGAACACATCGAAAGGATGCATAACATATAACAAGTACTTACAATCATGTGACCCAAAAAAATAGAATGCAAGCGTAAGCCACAAATAACACAAATAGTGATCACTACATTTTCAAATGAAGCCCACTAAGACTAATACACAATGTCTCACCGAGACTTGCACACGATGTCTCATATCACAACACCAATGTCATAGTTAACACAAATGCGCGCAAAACAATACATAGTAACACATAAATACTCACGATATACACAAGGCACATAACTCCCACTAATTTAATAGAACAAAAGATTCTAATAACATTATATGAGTCGCATGCTCCTGAAACACTATAGGAGCCAAAACCCTTGGTCAGTGAGTTCACTAACATATATTCTGTAGGAATATGCATAACTCAAATGTGAGATTCATCTAACTTTCTCTCTAACAAACAAATACTTTTATGTCAATATACTTATATCGCAAGGAGCTCCTAGTGTTTCGAGAGGAAGAAAATTACTGCAAAATTAACAGAAAATATCTCCAATGGCATCACAATAGCATCTAGAATACCTAGCCCTTAGATAAAATTATGCAATCATATATCCTGACACGTAGCCTCACAATAAATTACACATTATGTCTCCATAGTTGAGGAAGTTATAAGTGTTTGTATGACAATTTTTTCACAAAATAACTCTTCCCACCATCACAAATACACAACCTGGAAACCAAAATAATCGGCATCACAATATCCAACTACATCAAGAATGTTGGATTACCAATACATCAAGTACCTTAGTACTTTATTTGTAGCTTTCCAATGACTCAAGTATTTTCCAAGTACATCAATAATATAATCATATGATGTTATGTACATACCTAAGTGCACATTAAGTGATATACAGTTGGCGCAAATATGATTGCTTGGGGCTAGTAAGACTTAGAAGCTATCACTTTTTCATAATATGTCTTTCCAAGAGAGATATGTCAGGATCGTCAGGATTGATGATGTCACAACAAATTTATGATACATATAAAAACAAAAACATGCACTCATAAATATTCTCATTCACCAAATAGTAAGATTTTTATCTTACACACATGCTAGAGTTCAAAATACACATTGCACTCTTACACATTAATTTTATCTCAAATTCATACTAGTCTCTAACACATAATTAACTCTTACGCACTATTTTTATCTAAATTCCATGCTAGAATCTTTAACACATAATAAATTCTTACGCACTATTTTTATCTCAATTTCATGCTAGAGTTCATAGTACACAATAGACTCTTATGCACTATTTTTGTCAAATTCTATGCTTGAGTCCACAATACAAAATAAACTCATATGCATGATAAAACAAAATAATTAAATACAAAGACTGAAAATAGCCCACTATTAAGAGGATAAGACTGGGCAACCAAGTGCTAACCATTTTCTTCATCGTCTCAAGCATCCTACCATATAATAATTTACCGATAGGGCAAAGTTATTGTCCGTAAAGACCTTGGTATAATTCTTACGATTCACAAAATAATAACCCCAAATTTATTTATTTATTTAATTCGAATAATATCCGATAAAACCCAATAATTCATCATGGTCTCACGATAGGCGAGTACGTAACCACTCAAAATCATTCATTTTTATGTACAACAACATTATCCACATTGAACCAGTAAATCCCAATAATTTATCATGATTAGTCCTACGATAGGCGAGTACGTAATCATTCAAAATCATCAGTTTTAGTGTACAAAAAATTATGCGCATTTAACCAAAAGTTCATTTATCTCTAAGTGAATATCATTATATATGCAAGTGGTTCAACTTCAATTGGAAGATAACAGAAAATCATAAATATTACCTCCAATCATAATTAAAATGAACATTAGTCATAAATTGTATATTTCATTTAAAAAGCTTTTCTCTGGTAAAAGTAAAAAATAAATCCATTTATTTGTCTCACTTGGTCCATAAATATTTTGAAATAACTCATTAAAATTATTACCAAATACATCTTTACAATAATAAAGACACTATAATTAAGTAATTACTGGGTAATCATTATTAAATATTCTCGACAAAATGGATTTTGTTTCTTTAAATAGGAATTTTATATTTGCAAAAAATCTCTACATTTATACCAAGTCATTTTTCAAACAAGCTAGAGGTCTAACCAATAAGCATAAAAAATAATATTCATCCAAAATGAGACAAAACCGTAGCAATCCCCAAATTACATCATACCACGGCACTACTAAGTTACAATAAGGGCAACGATACATCATGTATTAAGCATGCCGATGCTCATAAGGTTCACAAAACCCTTTATTGAATTAACGATAAAATCTAACAACTTATCGCAGTTAGTCCCACGATAGGTGAGAGCATAATTGGCTAAAATCATCAATTTTATATGTAACACAATTATTCGTTCACAAAAATCAT
>NC_081542.1:8466851-8508700 GCF_901000735.1 Corylus avellana | reverse complement strand
GTCTATGGCTTAGGGGAACGGAAGACCCCCTATTTATCAGGTATGCAGCAGTGCTCACTGCATCAGCCCAGAAAGTCTTTGGTAACCCAGCATGCAACCTCATACTCCTAGCACGCTCATTGAGAGTAATGTTCATGCACTTAGCCACGCCATTCCGTTGCGGCATTCCCGAGATTGTTTTCTCCATTCTAATCCCATTCACTGCGCAAAACTGTTTAAACCTCCTGTCTTCGTATTCTCCTCCATTGTCTGATCTCAAACGCTTGAGCTTCAAGCCCGTTTCAGTCTCAACCATGGCCTTCCATTTCTTAAAAGTCTCAAATACATCAGATTTACTTTTCAAGAAATAAACCCATACCTTCCTGCTTGAGTCATCAACAAATGTGATGTAATACCGCGAGCCTCCAAGAGATGCCACTGGTGCGGGACCCCACAAATCCGTGTGTACCAGCTCCAGCTTTCCAAGTTTAGGTGCTTTGCCAACTTCCGCGAAACTCACCTTCTTCTGCTTCCCTAGGATGCAGCCTTCACACAAATCAGACTCAACTGACTTTAACCCCAGTAGTTTCCCTTTTGACATAAGTACCTTCATCTCTTTCCCGCTCATGTGCCCAAGCCTTAGGTGCCATAGTTTTGAGTCAGCAGTCGTATCTACAACAGCATCTGTATCCTTGCTGTTCATGGTCATATAGAGAGTACCCGTCTTATGACCACGAGCCAAAATCCTAGCTCCCTTGCTGACCTTCCACTTTCCACCGTGGAAATGAATTGAATGCCCTTCCTCATCAAGCTGTCCCACTGAAATCAGATTCTTCCTCAGCTCCGAAACATGTCTGACCTTCTGTAGCTTCCATACTGAGTCATTATGAACTCTAATGCGAACATCGCCTAAGCCCACAACATCCAGCGCCGTTCCATCAGCCAAATACACCTTCCCAAAATCTCCACCAACATAGTTTTCGAGAATTTCACGGATCGCTGTCGTATGAAAAGATACTCCTCAGTCTAAGACCCAAGAATCAAGGGGACTGTCAACAGAAAGAAGTAGGGCATCATATACTTCTTCTGTCACTACGTTTGCATAATCGTTCTCAGTCTCCTTCCGCAATTCCCTGCAATTCTTCTTGTAGTGGCCAGTCTTGCCACAGTTCCAACACTCAGGTTGTCGGTCGAATCTGAATTTGCTTCTCCCTTTTCTAGAATTTGATCTACCTTGACCAGAGTTTCTATCTTGTCCTCTGCCCCGAGTCTCAAGGTTTAAAGCAGCACCAGAACAAGAGGCTTCACCCGCATCTCTTCTGCGAACCTCTTCACTGAGAATCAAATCTCTGACGTCTTCATAGCTCAGTTTACTCTTTCCTACAGAATTACTCACAGCCATCCTCACTGCTTCCCAGCTATTTGGCAAAGATGCCAAGACGATCAACGCGCGAACCTCATCATCAAAATTAATTTCCACCGAGGACAATTGATTTGTGATGGTGTTGAACTCATTGAGATGATGTGCCACCGAAGCTCCTTCCGCCATCTTTAGGTTGAACAATTTTTTCATCAGATACACCTTGTTGTTAGCCGACGGCTTCTCATACATGCTTGACAAAGCCTCCATTAGACCTGCTGCGGTCTTCTCCTTTACAACGTTGTGTGCAACTGATTTTGACAATGATAAACTGATAACTGCTAGGGCTTTACGATCAAGCAGAGCCCACTTGTTATCATCCATGTCGTCGGTTTGTTCTTCCAAAAGAGGTTGATGAAGATCCTTCCCATAAAGAATATCTTCAATCTATACCTTCCAAAACTCAAAATCTTTGCCGTCGAATTTCTCGATTCTCATCTTTCCTTCTTCACTTGCCATCGCTCCCACTTGAACCAACAGCTTTGATACCAGTTGTTAGGAAATTAATCCTATTTTCAAAGACCCGTGAGATGCGAAAATAAGAAGAATGCGGAATAACAAAGACTAGGCAATCCAATCACACACGACACAAAGATTTAAGTGGTTCGGCTTAACAAGCCTACATCCACTAGTGGAGACGACCCGGAGAAAATCCACTATCAAAAGATGGAGTACAAAAATAGTAGAAAGAAAATCACTCAGATCCCAAAGCCCCAATACACCCAAATCTCACTATCACACAAGAGAGATTATTCCTAAAATAGAATACAAAAAACAGATGTACAAACTCTTCTTTTGCTGGAACAGATGGCGGCTGATCTCTATTTTCTTCTCTCACTCTGCAGCATCATTTTTCTTCTAATCACTTGTTTTTGGCTCCTCCAAAAAACCACCAAGAAGAAAACACCCTTGCTGCCCTTGTACCTCCTTCTCTCAAATTCTCTCTTTTTTCTCTTCCCTTTGGTGCTTCATGTTTTTGGCACACACACAAATTCACCTTGTGCTTTGTTCCTTATATAGAAGCTTAACTCTCCTTTTACATGTTGGTCTAAGACTTCTACTATAAGTCAAACAATGAGTCCAATTACACATAGGAGAATGACTCCAAAATAAACTTGGACAAAAGTCCTAAACCCAAAAGGAGTAGAGAACTAGTGGGGCCCACGTGTGATGGGTGGCAAGTCACACCTAACACATGTAACATGTTTTAAGTAGTTTGATATGTTAGACAACTTAAAACACAGAATTAGACCAGTTAGTTATATTTGAAGTGTATTATTGTCTTTTCACTAATTGGATCCCGAATAAGATCTTAATTATTAAAACACGTCATGTTGTGTAAAATAATATTGTTTAATTTTTTTTTTTCTCGATCAGTCCCATTTTGCATTTTTAATTTCATACAAATTAGTGAATTACGGTTTGCATAATAGCATACCTGTTCTCTGAACTCAGCGGGTCGTTCAAGTTAAAACCCACGTGTGCTCAGCGGCCAATCTTAAATTGAAGCCGAAGCATTTTTAAATGAACTCCCAACGGTCATATTCTCAGCCATCAAAGATTCTTCAAATTTTCTTGACCGTTTTCTCCTCCCCTCCCCCAACCTTCCCCTTCTACACTCTCATCAAACTCTCTCTCTCTCTCTCTCTCTCTCTCTCTCTTTTGAAAGAAAGGCAACTTTATAGAAGTCAATAGTGGCTAATTATGGGGTGCTTTCCGGCTTGCTTTGGTACTCCTAAGCGTCAAAAACATCGAAAATTGGCCAATGAAACTACCTCTACAGACCAAGTAAACCCACTACAGAGCTTCAACTTTCGTGGGAATTTTCATTTTTATCAGCTTTAATTATTTCTGATATCTTTTTCGCTTGCTTTTACTGCTTGGAAATTTGTAGAGTCTTGAAGCTAATGAAGCTTTTCAACCTACCGCACTACCAAATCAAGAAGACATTGAAAACCCCGTTAATCCCAGCACAGAATCAGAGTGAGTTTTCTATCTTTACAAGCTCGGATCTTGATTTTTGTTTCCTTTTCTAATTTTTGTTATCTGGGTAGATTTCATTATTATCTCTGCTTTATTTATTCTGGGTTGTTTTTATATATATATATTTTTTAATTTTGAATTTATCTCTATGTTTATCTAAAATTTCAATTCAAATTGCAGTGCTAGAAAGAAAGTTTGCTTTGATCTGAATGTCAAAAACTATGAGGAACCATCAACCAATGAAGTTGCGACTACTTTGTTGGGAAACAATGAGGAGAAAGAGAATGAAAAGCAAGAAGAAACAAGTAAAGAAAGCAAACCCTTTTCGGGTTTGATTGCTTCAAGCATATTATCCTCTCCACCAAAGCACAGATGCCAAAATTGTGCAGATTGTGATTTGGATAATGATGATGATGAGGTTGGAGATGTTCATTCACCGGTTCAAGAAGAATCGTCGGACTCATTGTTTTCTTTGTCCATCGATTCAAGAAAACATGTCGGTGCCACTGAAACCGGCGAAAAGGAGGTTAACAGTCCGATGCCGGAGGTCAAGACAATTGGGTCGAATCCAATTGAAAGGAGTGAGTCTGTTGATTTAGTCTTGAAACCAATCGAAAATCTTACTCCATGGAAGACGGTCCAAGCAAAAAAAACCACTCCTTTAGAGAATCAAGCAAAGGAGAATATTCCGGCAGACACCAGCCTTTCAAGCTGGTTGGTTGAATCCGAGTTCACGCCCAAGTCCAAGAACAGTAGTGATTCCGTCGGGAACTTGCCGGCCGAGAAAGAGAATTCAAGAAGAAATGTTGAAGACAGGGCAATTCTGGGAGCATTGACCGTTACAGAGCTCAAACAGTTCTCTGCCTCAGCGTCTCCAAAATGGTCAAGAAGCCGAAGCCCAGATGAGAAGCTGGTGATAGGTACTGTTGGGAGTTACTGGAGGCATACCGGGCAGACCATGGATTCAGACTCAGGCTCTTCTTGCAGAGAAATGAACAAGACAAGCACCAGAAACAGAGAGGTATTAGAGCAAATTTTAGCTACCACTTTTTCAAAGGGTCTACTTTTCACTCTGTTTTAGATATTCACTTAAAAATATTAATTTCTTTATCCACTATTACCATTCCGAAATTAGATTGATATATCACACCACTATCTATCAATATCCCACCATGCTAAGCATTGTCACTGTTAAAAGAAAAAGAAAATACAATTGTAAATGGGAAATGACACGTGAACATAGTGAAATAATGATGTAGCATGTTACATTACTCTTTTTCGCATTGTTAAACTATAGTGTTCCGCGAAAGCATTGTAGCAGCTAGCAATTTTTGTTTAGCTAAATGGGTAGTTGGATAGAGTTATTCTTTTGCCCATTTTTTTCTACAGGGCTAGCCCAATGAGAATGCTCTTTTAGACTATTAGTGTAGTGACTCATGGTAATGTTCATTTTGAATTCTGGTATTGATAAGTTTTCTTCTTTGGGTTGAGCAGGATGAGAGAGTGAAATGGAATTCTTCTCCATTTGAGGCAAGAATGGAGAGAGCTCTATCTGAAGTGTAGCCTCTTTATGGAGTACATTAGATGGCTTGGTAAAGTGTTGTGCTTTATGCAGTTGTACTCTCAAGTCTCATGGATGTGTTTTGTGCAGGTGCTCTCGTTTATTTTGATGTGCTTATCTGCTGGTTTAAACACCATAAAACACTAATTCAAAGGATCCTTTTATTTACTTTAATTCTAAAAATGTGCACAATGGCTGCAAGCCTGCAAACTTGAAAAGTGTCTACATGATGCCATAACTGTTCATAATCATTAATCTAATACTGCCCCAAGAGATAAAATACAAGAAATATGTATGAAAAGACAGATAAAACCCTTGAAGGAAAAATCTGCAGAGTGAGAAATATGGTATTTTGCTTTTGCTTGTCACGGCTCCACTTGCGCCTCAGCATCTTTGCTTCTTATTTCACCTGATTATTTAATCCTTCTACCATAAGAATGTGATGCTTTTCCTCGTGATGCCCATCAGGTTTTTCTATACATCATGAAAGAGCCTTCTTATATGATCAACAGTTGCAGGCATTAATGTGATCGGGCAACGTTTATACTGTCCAGTTTAACCCCCCCACCACCCAGAAAAACAACAAAAAAAGTGTTAAAAGAGAGAAATCTTTCACCAAAAGAAAATTAGTACAAGAACTGGAACCATTTATGACAATAACAAAACAGTCCACCTAACATTATGCAAAATCAGTTCTTTTCTCTACTATTGATTCCTGAGGTGAATGCTAGAGGTTTGGCCTCAATAAACAACTACTATGGTGAATAGAAGTGTCAGGAAAACTAATCTCAACTTTCACTGCATTACATGGAAACATTGAAGCATTGGGTTCCTTTGAGTTCCAACCCATGTCTTAAAACTGATAATAATGGAATTAGGATTTGTAGGCAGATCATTAACTATGGATGAGAGTATTTGATATTAAAAATTAGTTTGCTGATGAGAACCAAACACATGCTGAGGTTAAAAAATAAAAACTAATTTATTGAATAAAAATGGGAAGATATAAAGATGCTATACAAATGTTTTGGCGCTACTCCATTTATGATTTTTGCAATATAAATGGAGGATAGGGTTATTAACCATATATCTTGAAATGGTTATATAGAAATCCTAGAATTAATGAATCCATTCAGTTGTGTTAACCATGTCCTTTGAGATATATTTCATACCTCAAGCCCTTCAAGAATACTTCACAAAAACTATAAAAATCACTTCTATTTTTCAAGCCAATAGCCAACAAGAGTCTGGAGGCCTCACCTGAGAAACATACTTAAATATGCACGCGTAGCAGAAGACAAACCCTGAAACTGTAACTACGGATGGATTTGCTCGCTTCTGTGAACACAAAGGACAAATTGTTCTGTTGGGTGGCAGTGGAAGACCCTCTTCAGCAGCCTGTTTGTAATGATAGATTGCACTTCATTATTTAAGCAACATAGCAACAAAAGTTGAGCTTCAATTCAATTCTATTGTTTTGTTCCACCCCCTTTTTCTTGTAGATCAATTTGATATGGTATTGGGAACTGTACATGGGTAATACACAGAGAGAGAGAGAGAGAGAGTAGAAGTCAAGACAGACAGGAAATTGCTTCTTCACCTTTGGTGGAGGAGGAGGAGGTGGTGGGGGATACACAGTTGGGGCTGACATTCTCTCCTCTGCAGATTGGTACCACCATTCCATCATCTAAAAGTAATCGCCATCAATAAAGCTTATATTTTTTATTAGGAAAAGAAAACATGAAAATGACAAACAATGCATCAAAAGAAATGAGAATAGGATCATAACTTTCAAACTATAAGAGTAGTTGTCCACTTGCAGATATACAATGAACAAAATAACAAGAAAAGTTTAGTTCCCTGATAACAAACAGAAGAGGTTTAGACTGTTATAAAAAGTGAATTAATGCCTGGAGAGGAATATGATAGAATGTTATGAAGTGTCGCATTGATTTCGAATTCAGAGAAAAATTCCAAAATACAGAGGTAAAATTGTAAAGCCAGTATTATATAACTAACATTCTACAAGGCTGCCAATTTTGTGCAAAAAGAAAGAAGTTTGTAGCAAAAATGAAGCCTACAAACTTCTAAAATGTCCTGACATATAAAATTTGCAGAAGATACTCATACATCCTTTCTTTTACGAATATTCTCTAGATTCATCATCCTTTTACAAATATTCTCTGCCAATTTTGTGTTTAAAGTTTTGACTAACTGTAACAACCTACCTCAGAAACTCCATGGTTATTCCCACTTGACTCTCTTTTCTATCCAATTCTTCTCCTTTTTACAAGTCTCTAATCCTACAATGTCTAGCATAAAAACACATGACAAATTGAAGATGATAACATTGACAACACGACATATCACAATGATTTTTTTTTATTTGATTGAATGTATTAAGAAACTCTGCAATGCTTATAATTTTTTTAAGATTATTATTACTTACTAAAGGACATAACATTGTAGATGGGAAAACCATACTCACTTTAAAAAAGAACACTGCAGCAATTAACCCCGTTTGTGCATAATCAAGTGATGTATACACACAGCTGAGAAGTGCTCCTTGCAATGCCTATATCATAAAATATGTCAAAAAAAGGGAATCAACATTTAAACAGTCGAAGTATAGCATTTGAAGATTCATTATGCATTCAAATATGCTTTAATAGATATTATTGATATTTCCTCCGAGTTAATTTTTAAAGCTCATGAAAATAGCTCTGCTAAATGCTTTCAAATGCATGAGTGCAACAATATTTTACGGGTAACTTGCATTATACTGGGTAGGAATAGGTAAAGCACAATATGCACAACTACAAATGAGAGAACTGTATGTAAAGGAATTACCACATATCCAAATTCATTCAAACATGACAGAAAATAATATAAAGCCTTTCACTTCAATATTATTATCTCCCTGACTGGCACATATAAATGCAACCAATCATTTAATATACTTCCGCATCATAGCACAGGAAACATATTTAATTCCTTATAGACCCTGAAAAGCAGACACACTATCCTTTAAAGGTATATTAACTTCATTTGGCAAAATCTCTTCATCAAGTGGAAGAGATTATTAAATCAATGTTTTTATATGTAATAGGCCAAATTAATAAGTCACTACTTCAACTAATACTTTTTTTTTTTTTTGATAAGTGACTATTTAAATTAGTACTGCACTAAAGTGTTAGTATTTTCAAATATATACGGTAAAAGTAAATAGTATAATTGAAAGCTACTGGAAAAATTAACCAAATCAATTTATACCTTCAGCCATGGTGGACCACGGAGTCTCTCACGTTCACGGCTTCTTATCTTTGAAATTCTAGAAGAAGTATCCATCTACCTTGACATCAAAAAAGTGAATTCGTAAGTACTGAGAAATATATCTGTTAAAAAGAAAGGGGCAAGTGTCCCTATTCTAGAAAGTGGTGAGGTGTCCCTAGGAGTTGTCATGTAGTGAAGTGTCCATTTTCTAACATATTGTATTTATTATATATCAGCCATTTGATACCTATATGTAGCCCAAAGCAATATGCATGACCAAATGGTCAGAAAATAGACTGCTCGTATGAAAATGTAAATGTACTGGCCACTAAAATATTCCTAAAGAAACTCTTGCTAAATCATACCAGTTCTTGCCCTGTAGCTCTACAAACATGAATCCCAAGTGCATGTAGTCCTACAGAATAGAATCCAGTAGCATCCAACAGATATAACAGCTGATAAGAAAATGATGCTCCTGCATTGTACAAACAAAAATAAAAAGCTTAGATGGATGATTTACCACACATTCCCAGAGGAACTGCTAGATACAACTAAAGGACCTAGATCACTTTCAAGCACAGTTGCCCATATCCTCACCCGGAAGGCATAACATCACCTATTAAAAATGTTACAGCACTAATCCTTAGAATATGAAGGGTTTACCAGGTAGCTAAAGGGAAAGTATCACTTAATTATAAATATTTACTGCATCAAATATTTGTTTGTTGCCTATACAGGGGACAATTAGCTCACTTTGGATTGAGTGACAGAGTCTATGCATTAAAGAACAAGAATGCGAACTTGCCAACTAAAAATAAAAACATAGGTCACATGCCAACAGTGACACACCTGAAAGATATTTTCAGAAATGACAGGCAAAAGCGAGAATATGACACCTAAAGATGTGCATAATTAAGTCATGAAATCATAATAGCATAGACTTCAGTACCCCTATTTAACACAAACAACTTATGTCAAATTAAGGAATATTACAAATAAAGATTCAGAAAGAGAATTTAATCTAGGGTTAAACACAAAATTAGTCCTTGTGCTTTTGGTGTGTATCAAATTAATCCTTGGATTTTCAAAAGTGATAAAATTAGTCCTTAAGCTTTCTGATGTTATACAATTAATCCTTCCATCTACTTCTGTTAGTTGGCCATTTATGACGTGTAAAAAAAAATCAAGTGGTCCAATCCTATTTTGCCATGTGTATCCTCTCCACATGATCATTGCCAAATCAACAAACACTGCCATATCACTTTTCCATCTCATTCTTGGCGACACCTCAGCCCTACCATGTCACAAAAAAAAAGAAAAAACCCGCACATCTCTTTCACTCTTAATCCATAGTGCTGCCCTGCGCTTCTGGAGGAAGACAAAGGTCGCTGCACAAATGATCGACAGAAGAGCACTCACAAAGCATCAAATAGCTGTCTGTGTTTTCATCTCTTGGTGAAAAACCCAATTTCCCTTAACAAATATTCGTACAAGCAACAAGAGGAAAATGGATTTCATAGGTCATTGGCAAGGATTCCCCATCATAACTCTTGGGTGGGCTCTGCTCTTTAATTAAGTTTATCTCAGAGATTCTGACCTGCTCGGATGAGTATACAACCAAAGCTTCTTGGCTAGACCCTAAGAGCTGTATTTGTCCCAGTAGTGCCATTCTGAAATGAACAGGATGTTTTCAATATAGGCTTTCTCACGTCACTGTGTTGTCCATGGCATCCATTGTTTGTGCAGCGGCCTTTTTCTTCCTCCAGAAGCGCAGGGCGGCGCTATGGATTAAGAGTGAAAGAGATATGCGATTTTTTTTTATTTTTTTTTTGGTGACATTGTGGGCTGAGGTGTAGCCAAGAATGAGATAAAAAGTGATTTGGCAATGATCATGTGGAGAGGATACACGTGGCAAAATAGGATTGGACCACTTGATTTTTTTTACACGTCATAAACAGCCAACTAACGGAAGTAGATGGAAAAATTAATTTTATACCATCAGAAAGCTTAAGGACTAATTTTATCACTTTTGAAAATCCAAGGATTAATTTGATACACATTAAAAGCAAAAGGACTAATTTCGTGTTTAACCCTTTAATCTAAGCAACAGCGTTACCCCCCATATACACACAAAATTTATTCTTGTAAAGTACAAATATGTAGAATGGAAGTAGGTGGGAGATACCCAACCCAGATGGAAAATAGAATGTAGAAATAGGTGATCGCAATTGAAACTCATCAAGTGATCTTTGCAATTCTATAAAGGAACCCACATGGCTCAACCCTATCCTTGGCCTCAGGGAGCGACTAGCAGCACAGAATGTTAATTAATCAAATCACATAAGGAGCTTTCCTTTGTTAGAAAATCCACAGGCAACATAAAAGGGCTATAAACTGTATTTAGTTGCATAATCGAAAGTCAGCATAATACCCTCCCCAACACCCCCCCGCCCCCCAAAAAAAAAGAAGAGAGAGAGAGAGAGAGAGAAAACAGGCAAACAGAATTGCTTTGCAGAGCAGATAAAGACCAGAACTAAATTGAAACAGTTGCATACCTTCACTACTAGCATGTAACCATGGATAGCAAGCACCAATAATTTTGTGAATCCTCTTTGTCAAACGTGTCCTAAGTGATGCTTCTGTATCCAAGTTTCCTCTTGAAACAAGAGAATCCTCCCTTCCATCAATATAGTCAGTATCATCAAATCTTTCATCATCATGTCCCCATAAACTTGCTTGAAGCCTGGCTTCCCTTTCTTTATTATAGATTGAATACAACTTCGACTTTAAATATGGCAATACCACCTGAACATACATATTCATGTCAAAGTTCGATATGTCTTCATCTAGCTAGAGCTTTAAGAGAGAAGAAATGGATATAGCACAAGAAACCGTGTATGACATACATATTTTAACAGTTCACCAAAACTATGTTTTACCTATGCCTTTTCTTTTTCATTTCTTTTTTCTTTTTCTTTTCTTTTCTTTTCACGAAAGTGAAAACATAACATTGTTGATTGGGGATATCTTCTTCAGACATGAACTCAAGTACAAAAAGAAAATAAAGAAATTAGCAAACATAATTTCATTGAAGGCAATAGAATTCTGAGACACAAAAAAGGACTTTAGATTGTTTTATATAATCAGCAAGGACATGCGTGGTTGAGAAGGAACATAATGAGACATCTTAACATGATCAAGATGGTCACAAAATTCTAGTTATTCAAAGGGGAGGGGTAGGCGAGTTGTGGTTTTTTTTTAAAATAAGTAAAGTTGTATATATCAAAAAGCGTAGAAGGGTGTAACCCTAATACATAGGAAGCATACAAGAGGACGCCTAAGAAGAAAAATAAAAGAGAACAAGAAAATCAGAAAAATTAATTACTAAGGGAGCTAAATAAGCAGCTATCCAAGTAAAGAGGGAAAAAAATGAGTTTGCTATTTTGTATGGGCTTCTTAGGTAACTAACATAAATTCATCTATGCTTACTGATTCATTAAAGGGTTAAATTTAGCCAACCTTAGTCCAGTCTCCGTGCTCCCTTAGTAAGAAAGAAGCTTGTAGGAAATGACAACACAATTCAAAATCTAATACAAATATTATCATTTTACCAAGACATGCATATCAACCGACATACATATGTACACACATGTTCACTGCCAATGGTGAAAGGCTGAACATATAGGAGCCAGGCCCAGTATACACACATATATGTATAAGTACATAAATAGTAAAACATGCACTTAAACATATACTCAAACCTATGTAAGTGCTGGTGATGTGCATGTAAAAGTGTGCAAGTTGATTGAAGACCAGAGGCTGGAGTAAAATCTTCAACATACTAGTTTATCTAAACCATGAGAGGTATATATTGGATGTAAAAGTGTGCAAGTTGTTGAACAATGACTGCACCAAGGATTGAAGTCGAAAAGGGTACAACTTCAAATATATCAGTTCATCAACTATATCAAAAAGGGTATTTCTTTTTTGGCAAAGTAATTAGAGAAGGAGAGGAGTGGAGGAAGCTTATTTCAGGCTGAGCTTTGGGCTTATGCTGATGAGCTTCATCTGCTCCTCTCCTTCTTTAATTAATTACATAGCACTTATTAACTACTAACTCAGACCACAGAAAACAACGACAACCAACCAAGCTACAAGTGCTTATAACTGTTCACTGCACAGTTAACTCAGCCATTAATCGTTGCAGCATGAAAAGTAATGTTTATTGGAGGCTAAGATTAATAAAGAAGAGGCAGATAGATAAAAGAAGCAGATGATTATACCAGAAATACAACTGAAAGAACTTTTTGGCGCTTTCTTAGCCCAGAGTGATGAATCTCATCAGCAGAGTTCAATTGAGCATCATCTTTCTTTACTTTTATATTCACAGCTCTCCTTCGTAAGCCATATAGAGATTCAGAAAAAGATGCATCTGAAGATGATTAAGGAAACCAAAAAAAAATTATTACAATGAGTCTCATGTAATGATCTAAAGAGGGCCAACTCTACTGCAATTAACCAACATGACACTGCAGTATAAGAAACATATTACTTGAGATTCAAAATGATAAAGTGACCAATTAGTATAAGATGGATTTTGGAACCAAAAGTTGGAACATTTATGCTAAATTTGACTTGCTAGCATCATCGACAATCTCACATGTACATGGAATCACCATCAGTAGTACTTATTTTTTCCCTTTGAGCTTTTACATACTCTTATTTTTACAGAAACACCCCTTGCTCCATCTTGCTTCACTAGATTTGAGGGCCACTGCTGAATAAAAGCAGCATTAATATTCATTAAAACTCCAAACACACAGAGACCATCAACTCAATCTTCAACTTCATAGTTCATTTGTATCGCATTCTTACAATATATGCATCCACCATGCATTATGTACATAAATTTATCCCAAACAGTTCCCTTAGAGCCCCAGCACCATCCTCTTTCAGCTTCTCCTCACAGAGGCCATTAGGTGTTTGAAGCATCCAAGGGACAAATTCAAATAGCTAATGGATGCTCATAGGGTAACATGTAGAAAACCAAATCCACTACAATCACATTGATCACGATGCTCTAGCATGTATAATATAATTCAAATAGTATGCAATTTCCAAATAAAATGTCCATTAAAAATATCCAAATAGTTTTTTTAATGATAAGTATTCAAAATATCATAAAAAGCGTAAGAGGCCCTCAGGTATATAGGAAGTATACAAGAGAAGACACCTAGCTAACTAGAAGGAGAAAAAAAAAGCACACAAAAATCATAATAACTAAGCAACAAGGGAGAAATAAATGCAGTTGTCCAAGGAAAAAGAATATGGAAGAAAAAGGACTCAAGCTCCTCCAACGTTCTGTCGCGGTCCTCAAAATTTATATCATTCATTTCCTTCCACGCACCACAAGAGGCAAAGAGGCACCATCTTTCACAACAACATTCTAAGTTCGACCAACAATCCACCAACAAGCAACTAAGTCGACTACTCAGCTAAGCATAACCCAAGACAGCCCGAAACGCCTTAAAATAATATTCCATAAGGCGCAAACAACCTCACAATGGAGAAGAAGATAGTCAACAGGGTCCCCCAATTCCTCTTACACATACATCTGTCAAATAGTTGCTACTTAAAGATGTATAACTTTTGATTTCATCTCCATATGATCTCGATTAGCATCACCACCTTCATAAACTCATCAGCTTTATCTAGCTCTCTTTTCTTATCAAGCCTCTTAATCTCATAAATAGTGACCACTCTTTTTTTTTTCTTTTTTAATTCGTAAATTACACAAACACCCAGTAGGTCTTGAATCCACAACTATATCTTCTACTCCAATCTTAAGGGCAAAAGATGTGCCACTTGAACTAGAGCTCATTGGTCAGTCACCTCCTTTTTGGAGAGGGGAAAAAAGGATAAATTTGGCAACATCTATGCCCTTAGTACAAATTGTATTACAAATTATAACATGGTAGATGATTGAACAAGAAAAAGTATGCTGACAAATACAGAAGGTTCAAGCGCCCAAAAAAAAAAAAAAAACAGAAAAAAGAAAAAAGTGGAGGAATACAAAGAAAGAAACCTGTTGTTCGTAAACTATGAGTTTCAAGAACCAGCATCAGCAAAGCAAAGAATTCATCTTCATAGTCTAACACCCTGTGGAGGAAGGGTCTTCTTAAAGCCAGTACCTGTGGAACAACGCACAACCCTGAACATACAAGTTTGTGAAGTAAACAATAAGCGATTAATAGTGAGTTGGACATTTGAGACTGGAGAGGCTTGAGAGGTGCAGTAAAAACCATTACGGCTATTTGTTGCTCAGTAACTGCAGATAACTTGAGTTATCAACTCTCAAATTGTGCAACAAGCAAGTGTAGAAGCAAGCAACGTTTAATAGCACAAGTTTCTTTGAATTATTAATAGAATCATATTAAAAGAACAAAAGATGAAACCCAGAGCAAACAAAGAAGCATAGCATACACATTTAAATTCCTTATAGACATCCTGCACTGCACGGCTGCACATAAAGTTTTGAATTTCCTTAAGCAGCGCAAAAGATTTGAAGGGTCTTCCCTAATTCCCACAGATTATCCAGAATGTTTTTATCAACAGTGTTTAAGATGTCTCAGCGGCAGCCTCAAACACTAAGTAAAGAGTGTCCCTCAACGACATTATCGTGCCAATTTCATAGAAAAAAGCTACAGTGCTACACCACCACGTTACTGAGAAGATTTATAGAGATACATCAATCACAAAAATGATCAAAATGAATACGTTTTCCACACTAAATAACAAATATTGGAGGTCACGAATACGTTTCCAATGCTAAAAAACTACTTTCTGGGTCGTCAAGCTATCAAATTGACAACCTAAGAAATAAGATAACTAGCATTTGAGAAGTACTTTCAGCTGGGTTTGAAAGCAAAGTATGCGGTGAAGTTGTCCAGGAAGAAAGAAAACAAAACAAAAAAAAAAACATTTTTATATCATGAAACTTTAGTGGGTATCAAAAACTTCGAATCCCCAATGAAACCAAAGAAATTTAAAGATTAAAACCGCATACGCCGATAGAGTAGGTGAGAGCGCCGCGGAGGCTGGCGGGGAGCTGCTGAGCCGCCGCCATCTCGAAGAAAGTAGGCCGAGTCCCTTGCCCTCCTACCTGGAACAACATCTCTCTCTCTCTCTCTCTCTGTGTGCCTGATGCTTGGTTTTCTCTTTCGGTTTTGGTCACTCCGCTCAACTGGATGAGTTTTTTCGCAAAACGAGGCAGTGCCCAAATGGTTGGGCACTACAGTTTTAACCGCAATTTATTTATATATAAAATGCCTCGTGATAAATAAATAATCAAATAGTATTATTTTAATGATAAAAAAAAAAAGAAAACGTTAAAAGTAATAAAATTTGACAGATAAATCTAAGTATTTGATAGTTTATTTGATAAATGTCACGTGAACTGTTGTATTAGTTTATAATCAACTTGTAATAAAGATCGTAAGCCCCAACATAATGGTGACAGTTTATGTTCACCTATCATGTTTAGACTATATTGAAGCATATGTATAAAATTATATAGATTAATTATAATTCGATCTATTTAATTAAACGAGTTAGAGCTCTCAACCTTAAATTGTTAATTTCGCATTAAAAATTGACAACCCTTATACAGGTCAAGTCAATACATGAGTATAAATTATATAAGTCAATCATAACTCAACCCATTTAATAAAACGGGTCAAACTCCTTAGACATAATCTACTAATTTTGTGTTGAATTTGTATCAAGCTCGAGAGTCATATAAAAAATTGTTAGTCATACCCTGACAACCTTCCAAGCATTTTTTTCCATTTGTAATTTCTTTAACATTTTATATATTTTTATTATTTGAGCAAAGGAAAAAGGGTTAACCATTTCTATGATAAAACAATGCAATTGTTGTCTTTAAATGGATTGTTGTTAGTTGTACGTGCCTACGTGGGGTTTGTAAAATTAAAAAGCTCTAATTATTCAATTGATGAATAGAAAATAAGAAATCTCATATAGAACCGTTATACACGTCATTATAAGAAGATGATGAATGACATAAATAATAGATAGGGGAATTCCAAGATGATGTTATGAAAAAAAAAATTAAAATTAAAAGATATAATAAAAATAATGGAGAGAGGTAAAGAACGACAAGAACAAAAACATAGTAATTATACAAAATATGATAATATTGTTTTTTATGCTTCATTTTTTCAATGTAGGTATAAATACTAAAATACACATGTAATACTATTATAATAAATTATTTACGTTTTAAGGTAGTTTTACAATCCATTATACCCAAAAAAGAAAAATAGAAGCCGAGATAAAGTGTGCACTCCGTAGAAGTAATGCATGATATGAACATTATATACACAAGCAATGCTATAAGGACTAAAATCTTTCTTAAGTTCTTCCAAGTGCAATGTGACTTTTAAAGTCATCATTGAATTTGCGATGATCATTATGAAATTTTGATTTATTAGTGATTTTAAAAAACACATCACATTCAAGAGAACCAAGGAGACGCTCCTCCTTATAACATTATTCCATATGCACACTTACCTTCTTGAGACAGGCAGAAATTGACATAACAATTATCAGGGTTAGGTAAAAGGATGCAACACCGCATTATACTCCTAAAAGTGCCTGTAAATGACCAACCCACAGGCATATATACAATTTTTTTTTGGGGGGGGGATAAATATATATACAGCTAATCCATCTTTTGGAAGTGCCATTTTCCAACGCCTTTAGCCCCTAACCAAGGATATAAAACAGGATTCCAGAAGGCTAGATCATCAAAACTCCACCTAAATGAAGAAAACATGTGATTTACATCTAGAATAATGCCTTAAGCTCCAAAAATATCTCCTGGTTTCTAATGGCATATTTCATCCTACTGCACATATAAACCCTCTATCAAGGCCTACCCTGTCATCCAGTGGGGAAGCAAAATGCCATGGTATAAAATAAGATTTCAATCAGTTGCAGATTTAGTTGATGATGTTGCAGTTTGGTCTGCTCTTGCTCGTTTTGTCGGTGGAGCATTAGAGACACTGTCACCTGGTCCCCGATCCTCAGTGCTTCTGGCTTCATGTGCCTTCTGTTGCATAATCATGTCCCAGGAACCGTCTCCAGCTATGGTGTTGGCATTACTAGTTCCAGGTCTGGTCTTATCTTGAGCCGGTTTCGAGGTTACTGATTTGTCATCAGCAGGGGATGGAAGCACCACATTTGATGGTGGAGCAGAAGGATCATCTGGGTTAGATGCGGCGGCCTTCATCCTGTCATCTTCCATCTTTCTCTGTTGCTCAAACATAACCTGAAGATACTGCCCTTGTTCTTCAATTTGCAATTGCAACTTTCTTTGAATCTGTGGGAACATAGCAACTACATATCAGAACATATAAAAATATAAAAATTACTACAACCAAGGCCAAACAAGAATTTAAAATGAAAAAATAAAATAACGATTGAATGTAGTTGTTAGAAAATCATATGGTAACATAATCGAAAGATTAACACAAAAAATAAATGCAATAAGACATGAGAAGGGTGTAACTGATACCCTCCTCTACAAGAAATAATATATTGGTGAATTGAATTAGCAACTGAATTTGACTTCATAGTATAAACCATCATAATTCAACTTTTGCAAAGAATCAAACTAAAAATACACTTCTGAAACCAGCATTCTCAGCCAAGTGGAAAAAAGAGAGTAACGATCTCAAGGCAGGAAAAAGCTCAGCAGACCATTGAGAATACAAAGAGTTTTTTATATGGACTATGAATGCTTGACAGTGTGAATATCCAAAGAGGATCTTCAACACCAGATTTCAATCGTATTAGGAAGAAAATATATCGACACTTCGCATAGGATTATAGCATGACTCTTTTTCAGATAAACTAAAGTAAGAGAAAGTGAAGTTCTGCTATCAATTGCCTACCTCCAGTTGTTCATGAAGCCGCTTCTGAAGTTCCATCTGCAACCGCAATGCTTCAGTGATTCCCATACTCCTGTGATCAAAATCAAAAGTACAAAGTGCGATTTCAGCCTAAATTCAGCATGACAGCACACAAACAAACCAAATAAAACATTTCTAGGAAGCTTTTGGAGAGCTACAACTGCATAATGGATCCAATTTCTAAAGAGCCTCATCTGGAAAGTGAGGCATTCCTGTTGAACTAAAAAAAGAACGTGTCACTTGTAAGTTGTAACCCAAAATAATTTAGGAAAAAGTCAACATAACACCCCAAACCCACTTCTTTCTTCTCTCTCAAACTACCTGATTATATCTTTCCCAAACTTTCAATTGGGACAGTGTCCCCCATAAACTACAAAAAAATTGACAACGTCCCCTCAAAGCCGAAAAAAAAAAAACATTGACCTTAAATTTTTTTCAATAAGAAAAAATACTCCAATAAATTTTTTTTAATACAGTCTGATGATCACCTCATATTGAAAAAAGAAAAAAATAATAATTATCTTTCTTTAAGAAAAAAATGAAATTTTTTTAAATTTTCACATCCTTTTTTTATTTTTTTTAAAAAATAAAATTAGTTTTAAGTGTTTTTTTTTACTTAAAAAAAAAAAAAAAAGTTTTAGTTTTAGTGACATAATTTAATTAATTAATATACCACAAATAGGAAAGCAACAAACTATACATTCCAAAAAAACAAATTAGAAGTACACATAGACAATAGTATGAATACAATCCGGAATTCTAGGTACAATCAACAACTTACGCTTTTAGGTCTACAGATTTCACTTCTTCAATAGGAGTTGATTTTTTCTCAGAAGTTCCTGGAAAGAAAAGAAAAAGAACAGTTTCAACTAATCATCTTACAGCAGTCTGTTTTTATGTATTGAGAACCCTGGAAAGAAAAATAAGATGATCAAAATAAATGGTGCATTGTATTCTTCCACACCATCCTATAACTCAACAAGATAGGAAGGGAGCATGACATAAGCAAAGGCATACATCGGCTACTTAGTTCTGCCAAGGGGGTAAAATGTCTTGCACCACAAATTTTGAATAAAGATTTAGAAAGTTAGCAAGCCTTTGGAGGTTAAACATGCCTTAGACATGCAAAGATTAGAAATGAGGCGACTATAATTACCTTCTGATGACTCTGGTTTGTCTCTGGCTGTTCTATATTTCTGACAAAAGAAAAAATAAAATCCAGCTGATTCAAGGCAGTAAAGAACTCGCTTCTACAAGGGAAAAGATATAAAATAAGGTAAAATTTTTAAGTGCACCTGCAGGTGGCTTTTCACGTGATAGATGGTCAGGCTTTCAACATTCATGAGATTTTTGACACCCTTTGGAGTAGCTCCTGTATATTAACATCAAAAAGAAACCCAATGATTCAGTCAAGCCCTAATCGAAACCTCATGATTTCTCAGGCCCTACTGGAATAAAATTTCGAACATGAAAAATGAGGTTACGCACGTTCACTACCACCAAGCTGATTGACAGCTTCCACGAAGGCCTCATGCAGTTCGGGTGTCCAACGCATCCGTGACTTTGCAGGGGGTGGATTGGACAATGTATTAGTGACACCATGAAATTCTCCAGATGGTACAGGCTGCTGCTGATGGATCTGCAGTTGCTGCATCAAGATATCAGAAGATGGTTAATGCAACAGATCCTTTGTTAATTTTCTAGAGTAAATGAGAGAAACCAGAAAAAAAAAAATGAAAATACATGACAATAAAAAGTTTCTTTCTAATGACATGTTAAACAAGAAAAAAAAAAAGAAAAAGATAACACTTACCATGTTTCATATTTTTGGGCTCAATGTGATCGAAACAATATGCAGAAATATTCAAAGGGTGTACCATATTTTTATTCATATATTTTACACTTGTCAAATTTTAATAAGCTTTTATGCACATGCCAGTGACTACCAATTCCTTTGAGCATCTAGTAACAAAAGCTGCTGATAAGAAACAGAGTCTCAAATAGTCTAAGAAACACTAAAAGATATTAAATATAAAATATCAAGTCACTAAGCAAAGAAGAAATGAAAAGATACACATGATTTCAAAGTTTCAGATCCAATTGATATAAGTGGATCATCTGCTAATGTACAAGGCACTTCATAGGGATCAGACAGCAAGGAGAATTCAAGAATAAATTTGCTCCACATGCACCAAGTAATTTAACGTGTTAGCCTGACATCAAGGCAAGTATGTACAACTATCAGATTGACTTGAGGAACAAACCTTTGGCTCAGGATCTGCTACATTAACATTGGGAAGCTCATTCCAATCTGGATCCATCTCAGAGATTAATCCATCAACCCACTGCCAATCATTTCTCCTAGCGTGGTCCTCAGATGTTATGACACCAGTACCGCTTTCCACCTGACCATTCTGAACAGGGGCATTTTGAGGAAAATTGAGGAAATCCTCAAGTGAATCTGTAGGCCAGGAAATATCCTGATTTCCACCATGGTGATTAATCAATGCTCCCTCAGCTGACGACTGGGAAATGAATGGAGAATTTTGGGAATTCCGTCCATGTGGTGAAACTGGAGAAAAATGAACATCATTGGAAAATCCAGGAGGGAAAGTAAATAAGTGCCCATCAATACTGCTGTTCGAAACTAATGCAGGAGCCCGTGCGGGAATGGAATTAGTCATCGGTTCCCTTTCTGAGGTAACCTGAAAAGAATCTGCTGGATAAATGGTATACTTGTCTTCAACAAGGGGGGGGAGAACTGGAAAAGATGAAGACATAGATCCAGACGCCCCCAAGCTACTGAGCTGCTTTGCACCTGATCTCTGAACAGATAAAGCAGGGTGCATGTTCATCATTGTTGATGCTTTGAGAGTGCCAACCACTGTCAGATACTCAACCCTGACTATAAACTTACTATTTGCTGCCAAAAAAATTGGAATGACAAGCCCAGTAATATAGCTTCTTAATCCATTTCTTGCTACCACTCCAGGGCACTTCTAGTGTCTGTGAGAAGAAAATGATGCAGAAAACCATCAACAAAAGTATAACACCACACAATCAAAATGGCCCAACGCTGAGAAGAGCTTGATAGAGGAAAATATTTATCACACTTCAAGAAATAACATGTCGCGTCATACACAAGGCTTCACAATTCAAAGAATTTAAATCTTTTAACAATCCATTTATAAAGCTAGGAAATGGGTGAAAAGGTAACTTTGAGCAAAAAAAATTTCAAATATTCAGAGCTCCTATGAAATCAGACTCAAAATTTCAAACGACATGCATAAAATATCTGAAAGTGATAATTATCGATTACTTATAAAAAAAATATCTGAAAATTCAAAATGAGTCTTAATGACATTTTAATTACATAAATAAGTTAAGAAAAAAAATAAATAAATAAAAGAAGCAAAAATTAACTTTCAACTAAGAATCAACCAGTGAGCTTTTTGAATTTTTGAAAATTCAAAATGAGCTTTATGAAGCGAAGGTAAGTAGTTTGAATTACCCATCATCTCTTGTGTGGACACGTAAAAAAAATATAGCATAAAAAACTTATTGCTTTTTGGGTTCTGCGGTTTTACTCCAAATTTAAATATTTTTCTGAAAACCAAGAATCAGTTGCTTAACACCTGAAGTAGTTCATCGACTCATCATCAAAAGCTCGATTTTGTATCTAGCACTATAAAAGACAAGGAGACATCGAGTACTAGCTGAAACCCATATTGTAATCCAACCATTAAAAACCTTAAAACATGATCATGACGTCTCCCCATCCAAACCACAATCCCACTAAGACAGGACCCGGACCAATCAAACCCAAAACACCCAATCAACGAAGTCTCGCTTAAGGCAACAAAAATACATCAAAAACAAAAACAAAAACCAAAGCACACAGCAAAATTTAGATATACAACAACAAATATTATGAAACTCATATGTCAAAATCCAAGGCAACTCGTTTCAGAAAAAGAACCCCACAAAGAAAAAACTTTTTAGATAAAATTCCCCCCCAAAAAAAAATGAATTGGGTATTGCAGATTATACACAAGATAATCATAAACATACATAGAAAACTAAAAAACTCGAAGTGGGTATCGAGGAATCTAAGGAGAAATGATAAAAATTCAATATTGAAACTTACAATCTCGGAATTGGACCGAAACTCACTGCTCAGAGGCGGCTGGAGTCGAAACGAACGCAAAGAAAGGATAGAGAATAGCAGCCAACAGCGAAAGATTCTGGTACTGCACGGATATGAGATAGAGATAATGGGCTTTTGCTAGTCTCCTTGACTTCAACAATCTCTCTCTTCTGTCTCTCTCTCTCTCTCCCAAACAAGGAGAAACGTACTCGAGTTGAGTTGGCTTTAGTTGCTTCTCCAATCTATGATTGATAAGCAAGGGAGATGATATGCTGCATCTGATACACTTGCCTTTGATTGTGGACCGCTGATTCGGTTGGCTGCTATTCGTTGGCTTTGATGAGTCATCGATGATGTTGACTTATAAAACAAGTGTTTTAAATTGGTGGGATTGTTGGCTTTATTAGTTTTCCAAAGGTTCATACAATGCTTGGTGGTGGGGTCCATGCCAACTAGGCTAAACCCTAAAAACCTTTTTGTCTTGTTGTGTACGTTTTATGTTTACAAAGTCCACTTGGGTGTTTCTCGGCTTAATCCCATTACTTCGGTCAAATTCTTGTTGCTTCTTCCAATGGAGAAAAAGGACAGAAATTTCTTATCCATTCGATGGAAGAAAATTTCTTAGGTTCAATCTATAAAAAGCTGTCGTGTATGTTTTGATTATGTAACCAGCACATAATTTTTTAATTATATTAAATAGTTTTGAAGCTACTATAGAAGTTTCAACTTTAGTTCCACGAAGTAATCAGTTGATGATCCCTTTTTTTTTTTCACTACAAAATTTCTCTCTATCCCTCGTAAAGAAGATCCCATTTATTTCTAGTTTAACAGAAGTTATTAAAATCACAATTTCAAATAAAAGAACTATTTGTTACAATATCATTTATCCTAAAAACTTAAGCTAATAGAAATATATTTGAACTCAAATACTATGTTAAATCATTACTTATCTAAAAAACTCAAGCTAATAGGAATGAATAAATTTAATCATTTAAATTATACTATAATACCTTTTAAGTAACTAGTAATGTTATATATCACTTTCATCCCTCCAAAGTCTATTTGACCGGAGTGGTTCCCCATAACATTTAGTGCATCGAAATTGAGTTTTTGGTTGAGAGGACTAGGGCTGGCTAAAGTAGGCGGTCGCCTAGGGCCCCCTATTAAATAAGGCCGCCAACTAATAATTATACAATAAATATTTCTTTTAAAATTTGTTTTTAAGCCTTTAATATGGTAAAAACATAATAAATAGTATCTAATTAAGGCCCCGATTAATAATTGTAAAGTAGAGATTCTTTCTAAAAAAATATTTTAAGGCTCTAATATGGTAAAACATTAATAATTAATAGTGTCTAATTAAGGCCTCAATTAATAATTGTACAACAAAGGTTTTTTTCTAAAAAAATATTTAAGGTTCTAATATGGTAAAAGTTAATAAATAGTATCTAATTAAGGCCAATAATTATGGTAATAGTAATTATGGATTGAAATTCATTATTCATATTCGTGGAAAGTTTCAAAATCCATAAATATTTAAAAATGTTTATAGACACTCGGCAATATTTTAAATGGGTTGGAGGATATTTCTTTTAGATTGGTTTGAAGGAAATTTATGTCCTATATTATATGGTTTTGAGCCTTTTTTAAATAATTACAATGCTTTCAAAAATAACAAAGCTCAAGAATAATTTTTTATTAAAAAAATATCAATTTCATTAAACTCAAACAGAAATAAAACTCTATATTAAACGCACCAAACTAACATCATTTTGTATATTATTATTATTGTTTTATATATGATACATACATTATATATAAGAGTAGGCGGTTAGCAGTTTTTTTCAAGCCTACAAAAACAATTATGCGGTTAGTGGTTATTAGGCGGTTAGTAACCGCTTGCTTGTACACCCTTAAATAAAATTACTCTTAAGTAACTAATCTTAAAAGTTTTTTTTTTTCTTTTCTAAAAAAAATAATTTACGGCTTTGTTTATTAATGTGTTTTTGGGGTGCTTTCTTGTTTTTGTTTGAACAGCTATTGTGAGAGTGTCCATATGAAATTCAGCTATCCAAATAGGTATTTGTTTTGGGGGTTTTGTTTCTGTTTTTCTTTGGGAAGCTGTTGTGAGAAAGCTCATGTGAAACCTAGTTGCTGGATAAATGGTTGTGCAGTACAAATTTTTTTGGACAGTATACATAGATTCTCTTACAATAACAACCCAAATTACTAATAATTTTAACAACTAATTGCAACGAATCACATTCGCATTCCTTACTCGTTTTGGAGAGGAAATTCCAAAAGTATATTGCCGAAGTTTCAACCTTTGTCACCTAAGATTTGTTATTTGTAGCTCCAAGATGTTTTGAGTAATTATATTAATTAGTTTTGAAGCTATTCTTGAAGTTTCTGCGTTAGTTATACGAAGTAATCAGTTGATAAGTTAAACGTACCTTTTTTTTTTTTTACTACAAAATTGCTCTCCTTACCTAATAAAGAACATCCTATTAATATTTCTTCTTCTTCATTTTAGAATAAGGTTCGAGGGATCTCTCATATGAAGATCTTCTCTCTAGGTCTCTCTACGAAACCTAGTGGTGAAGCGGCTTTCCTCTATCCAGAAACAAGGGTGAGAGGCGGTGAACAGGATTCTTTTGTCTGGGGCAGCAAGGTGGTAGGAAATCTGGACATGGGGGACATGACGGAGGACGTAACTAAGATGTGGGAGAAGTTTAATCTCATGGAGGAGGAGAGCGTGGGAATCAAGACCCATGAAGAAGATTTCAAGCCACTGGTGGGCAGGGGGAGTGCATGTGTGGTTGGAGGAATTTCCTCCATCTTCGTAGGGACAAAGTTTTCTTCTAAATTGGGTTAAGAGAATTTCTTGTAACTTAGTATATAAAAGTGATAAGTGTCCTTTAACATGTGAGATGCATATATTTTTTTAATAACTTATGTGCATCTCATATATTATTAAAGAAAAGAATATATGTCACTTTTATATACTAGGTTGAAAAATATTCCTCCAACCCAATTTAAAAAAAATTCCTCTAACCTATTTTAAAGTAAAACTTTGTCCTACAAAGATAGAGAAACTTTGACTTTGGGCCAGCGGGCATCCCAATTGTAGAATGGTTGACATGTAAACATGATTTCAAGATAAATACCGAGTGTGGAGTGTGCATCCCGGCCATGACCATTTCCAATTTTTCCACAAAAGCATAAACGTCCAAAACACATATATATTTTTCTAAAAAAGAAAAAATTTCCGCTTAGAAAAAATTTCCCTTTTTTCTTAAAGAAAAAAAATAAAATAGTAGTCAGACATTAACAATTTTTAATAGTTTTAGAGGACATTGTCTGCAGTAAAAGTTTGAAAAAACATTGTTAATAAAGTGATAGTTTGAAGAGAGTACCTAGACTTTCTATTTTTTTTTTAAATAATAATAAAATTGTTTGCACAATTAATCACACAGGATTTATATTATGTTAATCTGAGTAAATTCATATTCCTTATCTAAATAAATATTGTGTCAATTAAATTATTGAAATCTGGACAAAAAAACACATTGGATATGACTATCTCCAAGAACCCAGCGAAAGTCATCTCAAAACCAGACCAAAATTGACTGAAGCCTATCCCAAAACTCCCCTCCCACTATCTTCACAAATCCAAAATTGATAAAAGAAAGGGGTGTGAAAGTTCGGAACAACACGCGTTTAAAGCTGTAGAGTCCTTTTCAGCCTAAGGGATAAGGAAGGCAATTAGCTAAGTCTTCCTTAAAAGCAGAGAAAATGGTGACATTTGATAGAAAAATGTTATATAATTGGGATGATAAGGAAGTAATTGTCGTAGTGGGCAGCTGGTGAGTGGTCGTTTCACAAAAGCCAACTTTTGTGCAAACCACTCAGCATCTAATACATCATCTACTTTAGAAAATTGCAAGAAAAATGCATGTTTGCAAAGTATAGGATGAATTCCCCACACAGCCATTTAGCCACCGTCAGCTTTCGCCAACCGCCACCAGCCTCTGCCGATCGAATCGAACCACCGCCCACGCCCAGACTCCTCTGCCCACTGTCCAGTTGGACCTCTATCTCTCTCTCACTTTGCCGGCATGGGTGGCCGTGGGGTGGCTGCGCGGCCTCCCTAGAGCCTAGGGGAGGCCATGCGGCTGCCTCCGGATTGCCTGGGGTGGCCGGGTTGGCTCGTTGGCCATAGGGAGTGGCTCGCTGCCACCCCCCAGGTCACTAGGGGCTGTTCGCGGCCACCCCCGGCCAATGGATGTGGCGGCGAACTGCCCCCACCTCCCTCTGCCATCCTCTACATTTATTTTATAAAAAAAAATTAATAAAATCTGATATAATTAGGTGTAGATGTTTATTTTTTCTTAGAGTGTTCTAGTTGACGTGGCAACTACTGAATGATTTACACAAAACTCCTGTTTTGTGCACAGACCATATAGAAGTTATTCTTATTGTGGTATTATGAAGTTGTATAAAAGTTTATTAGATAATATTACTCGAAAAGAGAAAATAGAAGCCAAAAGGGTACATAAGTGCTATTTATTAAAAACTTAGTTTTCGTGCAAACAACTCAAATACAAAAGACTTCTAAAAACCTGAAAACAATTTTTACTTTCATATCACACTATAACCTTTTTTAAAAAACAAAAAATAAAAAATATTCCCCAAAAAATTATTATTAAACAAAGCAGTGAATTTTAAACCCTAAATAAAAATAAATAAATTAAAAAAAAAAAAAAAAAAAAACCCAGAGATTAGTTACATTAAACGTTCTCTTTTTGAAAATGTGATTTTAAGAGCCTTTTGTTACGAAATTCTCAAACTAAGACTCCGTTTGTTTGGACATAAAATATTTTTTTTCTAAAAATATTTTTCATATTTTTGGTAATTGGTGCGATTGCAAATTATAGTCAAACCGAAAATATTTTCAGTTTAACTAAAAAATACTTCTTTAATTTTGGAAAAAAAAAATTGTTTTTAAATTTCGAAATAATTTGTTGAGTTTGAGTTTTTTCTTCTCAAACCGCCAGACCTCTATCGAGCCTCTACCAGATGACAGACGTCTACTGGACCACCGTCGAACCTCCACTCGACCACTGGCAGGCCTCTACTGGATCACCACTGTGACGTCTTACATCGCCTGGGTATGGAGAAGAGGATGTGCTTAAATGTATACTACGCCCTTAATGATAACAACGCGTTTTAAAGCCGTGATGGTAAGAATCCCATCAGAACTCCGCAGGTAAGCGTACTTCTGCTGGCTGCTGGAGTAGTACTAGGATGGGTGACTTCCTGGGAAGTCTGATTTGGGGAGCCAAAAGCAGACAATATTGTGTGTTATTGGGGTGAGATGTTATATATGGTATCAGAGCCATTGCTCAGCCTGAGATGGGGGGAGCGTGCACAAGCCCATAAAGGTCGCTAGTGGGCGCTCGCTGGGGCGGACGCCAAGAATGGGCTAATCCCATGAGAGTCGCTAGCGAGGACACTGGGTCCTAAGAGGGGGTGATTGTGACGGCCCACATCGCCTGGATATGGAGATGAGGATGTGCTTAAATGTATACTATACCCTTAATGACAACAACACGTTTTAAAGCCGTGATGATAATGATCCCATCAGAACTCTGCAGTTAAGCGTGCTTCTGCTGGAGTAGTACTAAGATGGGTGACCTCCTGGGAAGTCTGATTTGGGGGAGCCAAAAGCGGACAATATTGTGTGTTATTGGGGTGGGATGTTATAACCACCAAACCTCCACTAGACCACCCCTAGGCCTATGTTGAATCAGTACTAGACCACAGTCAGGCCAACTCTTGACCATAGCCAGGCCACAAACGGACCACCATTAGACCACCACCAAACCACAGTCGGGCCACCACCAAACTACCATCAGACGACTTCCAGGCCACCATAGGGCCTCCGCCAAACCACTGCCAAACCTTTGTTGAGCCACCGTCAAGCCCCCGTTGGAACTCAAAGGTTTAGGTTAATTTTGTAATTATTTTCTATTAATATTTTTATGTTATGAACAAAAATTGATTTTTATAGGTTAATATAATTAAATAAAAATATATAACATATTTGTGTTTTTCCGTACGTGTCAAATAGCTGAAATTGTTTTTAGCGAAAAATTAATTGAGCATTCTTTATCGATGATAGAGAGAAAATTGTAGAAAAAAAAAAACCTACGATTAACTGACTAAAGGATTTTGTGTTTATGTTTTCTGCCTTCATAACCGTATGGCAGAGTATTTTTATTTATAATGAAACAATGCATAGTTATTAACAATAAAACAGAAACTTATTTGTACTCAAATATCTAAGACTTTGATGTTTGATGAAGTTCTTCTTCTTAGTGTTTGTCTTTTGCTTGGAGTGTA
This sequence comes from Corylus avellana, assembly GCF_901000735.1. NCBI lineage: Eukaryota > Viridiplantae > Streptophyta > Magnoliopsida > Fagales > Betulaceae > Corylus > Corylus avellana. The sequence goes on along the minus strand of NC_081542.1, from coordinate 8,479,937 downwards.
TATGCTTTGAGAGTTTGGACTGCTTGTAATGCTTCATCTTTATCTGATCTAATACTTACCAACTGATTACTTCATGGAACTAAAGCTGAAATTTCTAGAGTAGCTTCCAAACCATTTAATATAATTACTCAAACATCCTGTAGCTATAAATAACAAATCTTAGGTGACAAAGATTGAAAGTTGGGGAATATACTTTTGCAATTTCCTCTCCAAAAAAAAATAAGGAATGCAGATAGAATTTACAATTGTTGTTTAAATTACTAGCAATTTAGACAGTTAATTATTATAAAGAACATATGTGGGTTTCGATTGTTCAAAAAAAATTTGGGCTGCACAACAACTTATTTGGGCAGCTAGGTTCTATATAGACTCTCTCAAAATAACTGTCTAGCCAAAAACCAAAAGAGATCTGACACATCTATCTCTTATCTATTTTTTGTCAATTTCTTCTGTAAATTTACAATTGAATTTGTAAAACTCACATGTAAATCCCATAAAAGTCCATGTGACAAGATGCCACATCATTTTTTTGTGGAGGGAAAAAGAGAAAACAAAAAGAAGATGATGTGGTATCTTGCTACATGGACTTTTATGGGCAAAATATGAAGTTTTTATTAGATTCTAGCAAATCTCTTTTTAATAATATGTGAGATGCATATGAGTTTTTAATAAAATGTATTCCAACTTTATCCTCGCTATTAAAAAAAACATGTGCATCTCATATGTTAAGGGACACATGTCACTTTTATATACTAAGTTAAAGAAAATTCCTCCAACCCAGTTTGAAGGAAAACTTTGTCGACAAAATATGAGGTTTTTATTAGATTTTAGCATATCTCATTAAAAAAATGACAAAGTTTTCTTCCAAACTGGGTTAGAAGAATTTTTCTAACCTAGAATATAAAAGTGACATGTGTCCCTTAACATATGAGATGTACATGTTAAGGGAGGTATGTAATATGCACTTGTAAGGTTTTCCCTAAAATTAATTTTTTTTTTTAAAAAAAAAATTTATTATTATTTTTTTCCTTTTGGGTTAAAGTATGATAAATTTTTGAATAGATGAGCTATTTGTAATATTTTCTTGAGCTTATTATTATTATTATTATTATCTTTTTTTGGGCTTGTAACTTCTCATGTTTGTTGGGGATTTAAGATACGTCCCTGCGCTAACGGTTTCATAATGTTAATTCTGATTCTAACTTGTAGGTACTTGCCCCACCCAATGCCTTCTTCATTCATAGTTACCTCCTCCACTTTTCCCACGGTGGATCCTAACTTGAACCCCATATCTCTGCCCATGCACGCCAAAGGCAAGTGTAGCATTCGGATCCAGAATGTCTCCGAGTCAAAAGCCATTTGATTTGGTGGAGATGATCCATCAAAATCTGCAACCAAGAACAAGTTGCCTTTAAAAATCCATGGCCTTCCTTCCAAAATCCGCATTCCTTACTCGTTTTGGAGAGGAAATTCCAAAAGTATATTCCCCAAGTTTCAACATTTGTCACCTAAGATTTGTTATTTATAGCTCCAAGATGTTTTGAGTAATTATATTAATTAGTTTTGAAGCTACTCTAGAAGTTTCTGCGTTAGTTATATGAAGTAATCAGTTGATAAGTTAAACGTACCTTTTTTCTTTTTTTTTTCTACAAAATTGCTCTCCTTACCTAATAAAGAACATCCCATTAATTTTTAGTATGAGAATTTCGTAACAAAAAGTTCTTAAAATCACATTTTCAAACAGGGAACACTTTTAAGTAATGAGGAATACTAGGTATTTTTTTTTGTCATAGGTGGATATTATTGTCTAAAAAAAATAAAACTAGCCCATATTTCTCTCACCTGATTTTTAGAAAATAATATCTATTTAGAACCAGGAGAAATACCTAGTGTTTCCCTTAAGTAACCAATCTTCGAAAGTTTTTTTTTTAATATATTTTTTGGGTTTAAAATTCACTACTATTTTTCTTTTAGAGAAATAGGTTAATATTTTTATCATATTTAGCCCATATTCTCTTACAATCAGCCATTGGATTTTTGGACTTATGCAGACTCCATATAAGTTAATGGTGCACCCCACAAATCTAATGGTTGATCTATTGAATTTATAGAAAAATATGGGCCAAATGTGAAGAACTTATTGACTCAGCATTTCTCTTTTATTAATGTGTTTTTTATTTTTGGTTAGACATTTATTGTGAGATGTTCCATGTAGAACCCAAAAGCAGCTGCATTTTAGGATCTAGCTTATATGCTGTTATTTTAATATGCTGTAGTGTAAGCAACGGTTAAGATTGAATCTCAAAGTTGACTTACTTCGAGAAGCTTTTAATAGGAAAGAGAAAATGAAGAAAGATTTTGAGAGATTCAATTTTGATCGTTGCTTACACTACAACATATATGCTGTTATTTTAATAACAACATGTAAGCTGGATCCGAGCATTTTATAGACCATTAAATTTAAAATGAAGGGCCACAATTTCGTAACATGAGATTATCCAATTTTAAGTAATTAGAGGGGATCCCAATCCCCGCATAGGTGGGTGTGTAGTTTTTTTAGAAAATTGAAATCCACATAGATTCTCTTACAAGAGCTACCTAATTACTAATAATTTAAACAACTAATCCGCATTATTTACTCGTTTTGGAGAGGAAATTCCAAAGGTATATTCCCCAAGTTTCAATCTTTATTACCTAAGATTTGTTATTTATAGCTACAAGATGTTTGAGTAATTATATTAAATAGTTGGAATAGAAAAAATAAAATAAAAAATAAAATAGTTTTGAAGCTACCATAGAAGTTTCTTCTTTAGCTCCATGAAGTAATCAGTTGATAAGCTAAACGTACACTTTATTTCTATCAGTACAAATTTTCTCTCTATCCCTAATAAACAACATCCCATTAATTTTTTAGTTTGAGAATTTTGTAACAAAAAGTTCTTAGAATCACATTTTCAAATAGAGAACCCTTTAAGTAACTAATCTTTTGAAAAACTACAAAAGATGGACAAATCTACTATTGAATTTATGGGATCTACATGTGAGTTGTACAAATTCAATTGTAAATTTGCAAAAGAAATTGACAAAAAATAGATAAGAGATAGATGTGTTGGATCTCTTTTGGTTTTTGGTTAGACAGTTATTTTGATAGAGTCTATATAGAACCTAGCTGCCCGAATAAGTTGTTGTGCAGCCCAATTTTTTTTTTTGGACAATTGAAACCCACATATGTTCTTTATAATAATTAACTACCTAAATTGCTAGTAATTTAAACAACAATTGTAAATTCTATCTGCATTCCTTATTTGTTTTGGAGAGGAAATTCCAAAAGTATATTCCCCAACTTTCAATCTTTGTCACCTAAGAATTGTTATTTATAGCTACAAGATGTTTGAGTAATTATATTAAATAGTTTTGAAACTACTCTAGAAATTTCAGCTTTAGTTCCATGAAGTAATCAGTTGGTAAGTTAATCGTACATTTGGCTTTTCTACAATTTTCTCTCAGTCATCGATAAAGAATATTCAATTAATTTTTAGATTCTGTTTGTTTCGATGTAAAATATTTTTTGCTAAAAACAATTTCGGCTATCTGGCACGTACGGAAAAACACAAATATGTTTTATATTTTTATTTAATTATATTAACCTATAAAAATCAATTTTTGTTCATAACATAAAAATATTAATAGAAAATAATTACAAAATTAACCTAAATTTTTGAGTTCCAGCGGGGGCTCCATAGAGGTTTGGCGGTGGTTTGGTGGAGGCCCTATGGTGGCCTGGAAGTGGTTCGATGGTAGTCTGGCGGTGGCCCGATTCTGGTTTGGTGGTGGTCTAACGGTGGTCTGTCTGTGGCCTGGCTATGGTCCAGAGTTGGCCTGACTGTGGTCTAGTAGTGGTCCAACATAGGCCTAGGGGTGGTTTGGTCTGGTGGAGGTTTGGTGGTGATTCGGTAGAGGCTTGCCAGTGGTCAAGTTGAGGTCCGACAGTGGTCCAATGGAGGTCTATTGTCCAGGAGAGGCCCGATAGAGGTCCGGCGGTTTGAGAAGAAAAAACTAAAACTCAACAAATTATTTACGAAATTTAAAAACAAAAAATTATTTTCCAAATTAAAGAAGTATTTTTTAGTTAAATTGAAAATATTTTTAGTTTGACTATAATTTGCGGCCGCACCAAATACCAAAAATATTTTATGTCGAAACAAACGGGGCCATAGTTTGAGAATTCCGTAACAAAAAGTTCTTAAAATCACATTTTCAAAAAGAGAACGTTTAAGGTAACTAATCTCCGTTTCTTTTTTTTTTTTTTTTTTTATTTATTTTTTTTTAAATTCACTGCTTTGTTTGTTAATTTTTTTGGGAATATATTTTATTTTTTTTGTTTTTAAAAAAATGTTATAATGTGATATGAAAGTAAAAATTGTTTTTGTGTTTTTAGAAATCTTTTGTACTTGAGTTGTTTGCACGAAAACTAAGTTTTTAATAAATAGAGCTTATGTACCCTTTTGGCTTCTATTTTCTCTTTTCGAGTAATAGTATCTAATAAACTTTTATACAACTTTCATGCAACTTCACGATACGACAATTACTTCCTTATCATTCCAATTATATATCATTTTTCTATCAAATGTCACCATTTTCTCTGCTTTTAAGGAAGACTTTGCTAATTGCCTCCCTTATCCCTTAGGCTGAAAATGACTCTACAGCTTTAAACGAGTGTTGTTCCGAACTTTCACACCCCTTTCTTTTATCAATTTTGGATTTGTGAAGAGAGTGGGAGAGGAGTTTTGGGTTGGGCTTCAGTCAATTTTGGTCTGGTCTTGAGATGACTTTTGCTGGGTTCTTGGAGATAGTCATATCCAATATGTGTTATTTTGTCCAGAGATTTCAATAATTAATTGACACAATATTTATTTAGTTAAGGAATATGAATTTACTCAGATTAACATAATATAAATCATGTGTGATTAATTGTGCAAACAATTTTATTATTATTTAAAAAAATGGAAAGTCTATGTACTCTATTCAAACTATCACTTTATTAACAATGTTTTTTTCAAACTTTTAATACAGACCATGTCCTCCGAAACTACCAAAAATTGTTAATGTTTTAACGTTATTTTTTTTTGGAAATTTTTTCAAAGCGGAAATTATTTCTTTTTTGGAAAAATATACATGTGTTTTGGACGTTTATGCTTTTGTGGAAAAATTGGAAATGGTCATGGGATGTACACACTCCACACTCCACAGTATTTATCTTGAAATCATGTTTACATGTCAATCATTCTACAATTGGGATGCCTGTTGGCCCAAAATCAAAGTTTCTCTATTTTTGTAGGGACGAAGTTTTCTTTTAAGTTGAGTTGTAAAAATTTCCTCTAAACTAGTATATAAAAGTGATATGTATTTCATAACATGTGAGAAACACATATTTTTTTAATAGTGATGACAAAGTTGGAATACATTTTATTAAAAACTCATGTGCATCTCACATATTAGTAAAAAAAAGGTACACATATCACTTTTATATATTAGGTTAAAGGAAATTCCTTCAACCCAGTTTGAAAAAAAACTTTGTCCTTTTTTGTAGATATGCAATATGCACTTGTAAGGTTTTCCCTAAAATTAAAAAAAGAAAAAAAAGAAAAAAGAGGTTATCCCTATATTGTCCTTCAAAGTTTCTTTCTTTTTTTGGGGGGGGGGTTAAAAGTATGATAAATTTTTGAATAGATGAGGTATTTGTAATATTTTCTTGAGCTTATTATTATTATTATTATCTTTTTTTGGGCTTGTAACTTCTTATGTTTGTTGGGGATTTAAGATGGGTTCTTCTGTGTATTTTCTACCCTATAAAACAATATCTGTTAGTCCACATCTTTATTTTTGTCATATCAAATTAAAGTAATAATTCTTCAATTTCATTAAAAACAAATAAAATAATTAAAATAACCTATTTTAAAAAGAAACCCAAGGGGTGACCAACAGTGGGTGCCCTACCCCCCTCTCCTTGGGGGCCACCTCTAGTGTTGCCCGTGAGCCACCCCCGTCATGGGGTGCTCTCATTGGATTCTATTTTTTATTTTTATTTTTAAAAAAATATTTTATTTTTAATAAAATTAAAAAATATTATCACAGACATTGCTTTGTTTGACGGAAAACACACGTACGGAATGACCTATTTCAAACCCGGGACAAACTTAAGAAGTTAAAATTAGAAAAAAAGAAAAAAAAATATATATATAGAAGCTCCTGTAGTGATCACGACATTTACCCATTTTTTAAAAAATATATATACTCTGATTTTGTTAATGTGTTTTGAGAATGTTTTTTTATTTATTGTTTGAAAAAAGTGTTATGATATATATGACATAAAGTTGAAATCTATTTTTGTATCTGTAAGAGATTTTTTTTTTTTTTTTTTTTTAGTTGAAATCTCTTTAAAGAGTGAGATCCATTTCCCATATTTTCATTATTGTAAAATTTCTATTATACATTTTGGTGTTATTATTCATCTAAAATAATAATTTTAGATTATTATGATGAATTGTGAATTTATTTATTGTAATATCTGCCATGGTATATACCCTGTGGCAAGGATGTTGGTCGTACTACGAATGCAGCGAGCAGCGAGCAGCTAGCTGGCAGCGTCAACATGCATGTCCCGCAAATATGAATCCCCAACCTAATCGGCCGGCGACCAGCGACCAGGCCGGCGAGTCAGTTGGGGAGTTTGTTGTGTCTCTGTCTCAACGCTTTGCTATAAATTTGGAAGGCGTGTAGATGAGAGAGTGTAAAACTCCCTTGTAGAGTTTAGAGAGAGAGAGAAAGAGAGATGGCAACAGATCAAGCGTCAAAGGAAGCCATGTCAAAGGAAGCCATGGCAACGGTCGCTGAGAAGGCACCCATTACTGCAGAAAGGAAGGTCCGAGCTGATTTGGAGCCTAAGCTCCCCAAGCCCTGTAATCTTCTCTTCTTTTTCCTTTTTCACTTTTCTTCTTAATCCATCTCTTTTCATATTGATTTTGAAGTGTATTTCTTCTTCTTCAGACTTGCCTCGAGCTCTGGCTGCGCCAGATACAGAAAATGTAAATGGCACGTGGGGCCACAACCACCACAACATGTCTGTGCTTCAGCAGCATGTTGCTTTCTTTGACCAAAACAACGATGGTATCATCTACCCTTGGGAAACGTATAAAGGTAACAAAATGTGTGTTATGCATACATTTGTGTCAGATCTTCATAGGAACAGTTGATACTTTCTTATAAACTATCATACACATGCTTGGACTTGGCAATAGTAAACATTATGTTCAAAGATTAGAGTTGGGATTAGGATTTGCAATAATTAGTTGTTCGAATTGCTAGTAATTTGGGCAGCTAACGTGAAAAAACTTATATGGGACTCACCTGCTAAGATAGGTGGTGAGACAGCCAAAAATTTATTTGGAGAGATGAGTTTTATATGAGTGCTCAAATTACTATCAATTCAGACAGCTAATTGATGCCGATCCTAATTCATTAGAGTTGTTGCCATTTACTATGTTCGAAGATTAGAGTCAGATTGGGATCCACAACAATTAACTGCTCGAATTGTTAGTAATTTAGACAATTAATATGAGAAAACTCATGAAAGTATGAAACCCACCTATCAGGATAAATAGCTGAATAGCCCAAAATTTATTTGATTAGGTAGGTTCCATATGAGTGCCAAAATTGTTAGCAATTCAAATTGCTAATTGCTGTCGATCCTTATCCATTAGAATCCGCTGCCATTTCCTATGCGCTAGCTATATATTATCTTCTAATATTTATTTTCTTTGCAGGTAATAGCATCTTGAAACAAATTTTAAAAATACAGTTGCTTTCCAAATTATATCTTAAGAGCAGTCAACTATAATTTTGCCAGTTTTTTCCACAACCTGTAAGCTTCAATCCTTGGTTTCTGCCCCATAATGTATCTCATTTTTATTCTAAACTAGCAACCAACTTGCTAGTGTCTTCGCTTGACCAAACCATTTATTTAATCTTCTTCACACGGCAAGGTAATTAATTTCTTTCCCAAGCCAATTTTGCTCTTCTGATTTGTTATAATCTCTAACACATGAAAACAAAATGAAGTTTGTGATACTTTTTAAGCCAATAATTGTATTTTCTTGCCTCACTCGGGGGCAAATGACTCGGCCTGTTTGGTAAAATTTTGAGAAGTGTTTTACAGGATTTCGTGCGATTGGTTTCAATATGATTGTTTCCTTCGTGTTGATGATTTTGGTGCATGTATCAATGAGCTATGCTACTTCACCTGTAAGTTTGTAGTGACTTAGAATATATATATTTGTCTGATTTAAGGGCAAATTAAGGTGATAATTTTGAGTGTTCTTGATCTCTTGCAGACATGGATACCATCAGCTTACTTCCCAATATACATACACAACATACATAGGGCAAAGCACGGAAGTGATTCAGGGACTTACGATACAGAGGGAAGGTGAGATATATGAACACCCAATTGACATTTTCTAGGTCCTTTCCAAATTGCAAATATAGTATTAGTTTAATGCATCTTGTTTATCTCATCAAATTTATATAGAGCTACCTAATAAACCCTAAAATGTCCCCAATTTGATTGCAGGTTCATCCCTGCACATCTTGAGAACATGTTCAGTAAATATGCTCGTACACTTCCTGACAAACTTACACTACGGGAGCTCTGGCACATGACTGAGGCTAACCGTAACACATTTGATTTCTTTGGCTGGTCTCTCTCTCTCTCTCTCTCTCTCTTTCTTTCTCCTTGATTCACTGCGTTTTAAAATATTAATTAAATTATTAAACCAATTATTTTCTATATGGTTAAGCTTTTAGAATATATAAGTGGTAATTTAACACGCACACGAAGAAACCTTCTAAAACGTGTAGTTAATTAATCTCTGCTTATATATTGTTTCAGGATTGCAAGTAAACTAGAATGGGGAGTTCTTTATGTTCTTGCAAAAGATGAAGAAGGTTTCTTAGCTAAAGAAGCTGTGAGGCGTTGCTTTGATGGAAGCTTGTTTGAATATTGTGCCAAGGTTCAAAAGAGCCCTCCTATTGGCAAGGTGGCATGATGCTCCAATTATAAGACGACATGCAATGCAAGCATCTTTGTGTTGGTTATTGGAACATTGGAACATATACATTTCTTTGAAGATTGAGGAATAGATATGCTTGTATTCCTTTCTTTTGTTAGGTCAGAAGTGCTTTGCCTAATTAAGGGGTGGTTTATTTGCCTTTTATCATAGCAGTGAAGAATAAATGAACTAAAATAATATAGAGTTTTTCCAATTCCTAGAGCTGCAATTAAATAAATTAACTAAAATTTGTCCTTATATAAAATTCCAACCATTGATTCTTGCACACACAAAAACGTTATTTGGATCAAACAAAAGCACCAAACACACACAATGCGAACAAGGTGGAAATGGAGTCTCACCAAAGCCTCAAGAACATAACAATGATGATTCTTAATTAGCTCTATTTGGTGTCTCTTCTCCTTCTTGTAGCAGAATCCTACATATGCTGAAAAACAGGGGACGTAAACAGACAACTCCAGCCTTATCAAACCAAAGTCAGAATCACATAATTAATTAAATTGATGAATTTATTTACAAAAAGAATATTATATATATTGTTTTCAACAACGAAAAGATCAAAGGACTACATATTTACAATTAGGTGCAGCAAATGTTAAAAGTGAGAATAGAAATGAAAAGAGAAAGAACAGTATACCTGCAAAGTGGATGATATCATTACTTGAACCCACGAATCAGTAATCAGAAATAACCTGAACGGATCACTAGCTTACAGCTAACCGTCCTCTGCAATTCTTGAAGCATCTGTTCCAATTCTGGGTTGGCGGTTAACACCTCCACCTTTTGCAAGCTAGTCAAACTCCAAAGTTCCGGAGGGAGTATGGTCAAATTACTGCATTCGCTGATAACCAAATATCTAAGGCATGGCATTGCACCTTCCTCTTGTTTCCATTCTTCAAAGTAATCCAACCTTCGCAATTTAAGGACTTCGAGTCTAGGAAATGAATCCCCAAAGAAGTGCAGATTATTAATATCGTCACACCATTTTATTTTAAGTATCCGAAGATTGGGAAGCTTTCCCAGCACTGTCATGCCCCCACCTTCTGCTAACCCAACATCTCTTAAGGTTAGTTGAGTGATTGTCAATGGAAATGAAATCAAATCATTAGGAAGTATTGGGAATTCCTCGATTTTCAATTTTTGAAGACAACCTAACTGGTGAAGGCCTTCCAACAATTCTACTGCTTTTTCGTCTTCTTCAAAATTAAATTTATTGTATTTGTGAATAAATCGTATAGTTAGTTCCCTAACACAAGGAAACTTGTCCAGTGCGACAGAAAAAGCTTGCTCTTCATCATACCAAGATATTGAAGTGGAAAGGACTTGGAGGTTCCATAGAACTTCATCCAAATGGTAAGGCAACAGCCGGAGCACTTCCAGATACAGATTCCTTAAACTCTGCAGCATAAATATCCCATTTACGCTGCTTACTGGACAATCAAATGCAAGATGTCCACGCTCCATGACAAGTGTTTCTAGATTCCTAAGGTTACGAAGGGAATCAAGAAAAAAACTTGCTGACGCAGATAATTCAATCCTCAAGTACCTCAAGTGGATCATTGTTTCAATGCTTTTGGGAATGGAGTGGAGTACTATACACTCCAAATTAAGCACCCGAATCAACTCGAAGTTTTTGACAAACAAGTTCAAGTCTCTATCTCCGACATCGCCAAAGAACAACAAAGAACGAGCACACGGAGGATCAAAGAAGTTTAGGACATTGTATACAGGAAAACTACCATCACCATGGAAGGATAGTCTACGAGGTTTGATGGGGAATGAAAGGTTACCGGCTCTAAGTAGCTCAAGAAATTTGTCTTCCTTACTCTCGGATATGCAGAGGTCTCGCAGAAGATCATGAATACGACATTTCTTTACACCTCCATCTGTCGCCCTCCTACTCACTTGGATCAAGCTTCGATCAATGACCTCCTCCAAGTAGTCTTCGGCAACATTCTCTACGCTTCTGTTGCCTGTGTGCTGTATGAATCCCTCAGCTGTCCATAGGTGGATCAATTGCCTTACAGGGATCTCAAAGTCTTCCGGGTACACACCAAAATACAAAAAGCATGGTTGCAAGCGTCGAGGTAGGTTGGTGTAGCTTAAGGCCAAAATGTCTTTGCAGATTGGATTAGCCTCAGTAAGGTACCAATTTACATGGCCAATTAATTTGGACCATTCTCGGGATGTCTTCTCTCTATTTGCTAAAAGGCCCCCTAAAACCACAATGGAAAGTGGTAAGCCACGACAATCATCTGCGATTTTTCTCCCTAGAGTTTCTAACTCGGGAGGACATGTTCTTCCCCGTAACACTTTCTTACTAAAGAGTTCCCAACTTTCGTCTTTGTCAAGAAATCGGAGAAAGTAGGGAGGAGTAGGGCTTGCATGTGAAGCTACTTCTTTTATGCGGCTGGTGATCAATATTCTACTTCCATTCCGATCATCAGGAAAAGCAGTTCTTGCCTCATCCCATAATTCAGTTTTCCAAATGTCGTCCATGACTATTAGGTAACTTTTTCCTTGCAAGCATTTGAACAAGTGCTCTTTTAATTTTTCTACACCCATGCCTTCTAGTGTCCTCCACAGATCTGATATTTTTATACCCAATTCTTCTTCTAATATCCTTTGCAGTTCTAATATTTTCATCTGTTTCAAAATTTTAAGCAAGAGCTCTTTAATTCTAAAATCTTGAGATACATACACCCATGCACGGCACTCAAAGTGCCTCTTGACGCCAACGTTGTTGTAGATTTTCTTGGCAAGAGTTGTCTTCCCCAACCCGCCCATGCCAATAATCGAAATAACGTCAAACTCACGACCCCCTTCAGTAAGTTGCTTCACCAGTGTCGATGAGTCATCAACGAAGCCCACCACATCATCTTCCTCAACTTCTCTCCTACGCTTGTGTAGTGCCTCCGTCGCCGCTGCCGCCGCTGCATCTATACTCTTGGTGGCTCTTTCAATGCCATACTTTTCTCTGTTGTTGTAGATTTTATTGATTTCATTCTCGATGCCTGCAATCTTATTTCGAACGTCCCGAAGCATTATTGCGTGCGAGGGGCTAAGAAATATCCTCTCCACTAGGCTTCGATTCCTGTGCTTTGCAACCTTGAGGATATACATATCAATAACATCCTCAGCCTCGTAAGCCACCTCCCTGATCTGTCCGACTACCTCCTTCACTATTGGATGCTCATTCCGTTTCCCCACAGAGCTCTCCAGGAAGATATTTGTAAGCCTAAGCTCCCTATGGAGTGACTTGACTTGACCCTGCACTCCACCAAAGAAATTTACTTCCTTTTCGAGTTTCTGGGACAAGTACTCTACGAGGAAATTAACAACATAGTCGGCCATATTTCCTTGTAATACTCCCTCCCTTAAATCTGCTAGAAATGTTGGAAAGCTGCTAACAAACAGTTTGTCTCTCTCTCTCTCACTGAATTTGGTGTTTACTGTTTCTTGGTTGCAGATGGTAGTGATAATTAAGGAGAAAAAGAAATAAGAGGGAAGGAAAGAGACCCTCAGGAATGTGAAGAAAGGGTTGCTCAATTTGGTTATTGGAAAGACATGGACAGTCTAGAGTGAAGCAATTTTCGGTTGATTGGGGGAAAGCTGGGGTTGGTGGGTAGGGAAAGAGAAGAAGGAATGCAGAGTTCAAAAGATGGTGAAGAGGAAAGTAGCTCGATCCCCACTCCTTAACGAGGAAAGTTTTTCTCTTACCATAAGAAGTCGTTGCTTTCTTTATAGTCAACATCCTTGTGTTTTTTTATTTCTTGGCCATTTCAACATGGATTCCCTATAAAATAAAAAAATAAAAAAATAGTGCTTTTTCCGCTCACCATCCTTTTTTGTCTCTTCCTTTTGACTACGATGATGAAGTTGTGATGATTGGGAAATTATGAAGTGAAGACTAAAATAAAATAGTTATAGATACTGCAGTTTTTTAAAACAAAATCAA
>NC_081542.1:8462531-8466751 GCF_901000735.1 Corylus avellana | reverse complement strand
AAACCACCGCCAAACCTTTGTTGAGCCACCGTCAAGCCCCCGTTGGAACTCAAAGGTTTAGGTTAATTTTGTAATTATTTTCTATTAATATTTTTATGTTATGAACAAAAATTGATTTTTATAGGTTAATATAATTAAATAAAAATATATAACATATTTGTGTTTTTCCGTACGTGCCAAATAGCCGAAATTGTTTTTAGCGAAAAATTAATTGAGCATTCTTTATCGATGATAGAGAGAAAATTGTAGAAAAAAAAAAACCTACTAAAGGATTTTGTGTTTATGTTTTCTGCCTTCATAACCGTATGGTAGAGTATTTTTATTTATAATGAAACAATGCATAGTTATTAACAATAAAACATAAACTTATTTGTACTCAAATATCTAAGACTTTGATGTTTGATGAAGTTCTTCTTCTTAGTGTTTTTTTTTGCTTGGAGTGTATATGCTTTGAGAGTTTGGACTGCTTGTAATGCTTCATCTTTATCTGAACTAATACTTACCAACTGATTACTTCATGGAACTAAAGCTGAAATTTCTAGAGTAGCTTCCAAACTATTTAATATAATTACTCAAACATCCTGTAGCTATAAATAACAAATCTTAGGTGACAAAGATTGAAAGTTGGGGAATATACTTTTGCAATTTCCTTTCCAAAAAAAAAAAAAGGAAAGCAGATAGAATTTACAATTGTTGTTTAAATTACTAGCAATTTAGACAGTTAATTATTATAAAGAACATATGTGGGTTTCGATTGTTCAAAAAAAATTTGGGCTACACAACAACTTATTCGGGCAGCTTGGTTCTATATAGACTCTCTCAAAATAACTGTCTAGCCAAAAACCAAAAGAGATCTGACACATCTATCTCTTATCTATTTTTTGTCAATTTCTTATGTAAATTTACAATTGAATTTGTAAAACTCACATGTAGATCCCATAAAAGTCCATGTGACAAGATGCCACATCATTTTTTTGTGGAGGGAAAAAGAGAAAACAAAAAGAAGATGATGTGGTATCTTGCTATATGGACTTTTATGGGCAAAATATGAAGTTTTTATTAGATTCTAGTAAATCTCTTTTTAATAATATGTGAGATGTATATGAGTTTTTAATAAAATGTATTCCAACTTTATCCTTGCTATTAAAAAAAACATGTGCATCTCATATGTTAAGGGACACATGTAACTTTTATATACTAACTTCAAGAAAATTCCTCCAACTTAGTTTGGAGGAAAACTTTGTCGACAAAATATGAGGTTTTTATTAGATTTTAGCATATCTCATTAAAAAAATGACAAAGTTTTCTTCCAAACTGGGTCGGAGGGATTTTTCTAACCTAGAATATAAGAGTGACATGTGTCCCTTAACATATGAGATGCACATGTTAAGGGAGGTATGTAATATGCACTTGTAAGGTTTTCCCTAAAATTAAAAATTAAAAAAAAAAAAAAAAAATTATTATTATTTTTTTCTTTTGGGTAAAAGTATGATAAATTTTTGAATAGATGAGCTATTTGTAATATTTTCTTGAGCTTATTATTATTATTATTATTATCTTTTTTTGGGCTTGTAACTTCTTATGTTTGTTGGGGACTTAAGATACGTCCCCGCACTAATGGTTTCATAATGTTAATTCTGATTTTAACTCGTAGGTACTTGCCCCACCCAATGCCTTCTTCGTTCGTATTTACCTCCTCCACTTTTCCCACGGTGGATCCTAACTTGAACCCTATATCTCTGCCCATGCACACCAAAGGTAAGTGTAGCATTCGGATCCATAACGTCTCCGAGTCAAAAGCCATTTGATTGGGTGGAGATAATCCATCAAAATCTGCAATCGAGAACAAGTTGCCTTTAAAAATCCATGGCCTAGCTTCCTTCCAAAATCCGCATTCCTTACTCGTTTTGGAGAGGAAATTCCAAAACTATATTCCCCAAGTTTCAACATTTGTCACCTAAGATTTGTTATTTATAGCTCCAAGATGTTTTGAGTAATTATATTAATTAGTTTTGAAGCTACTCTAGAAGTTTCTGCGTTAGTTATATGAAGTAATCAGTTGATAAGTTAAACGTACCTTTTTTCTTTTTTTTTTCTACAAAATTGCTCTCCTTACCTAATAAAGAACATCCCATTAATTTTTAGTATGAGAATTTCGTAACAAAAAGTTCTTAAAATCACATTTTCAAACAGGGAACACTTTTAAGTAACAAGGAATATTAGATATTTTTTTTGTCTTAGGTGGATATTATTGTCTAGAAAAAATAAAACTAGCCCATATTTCTCTCACCTGATTTTTAGAAAATAATATCTATTTAGAATGAGGAGAAATACCTAGTGTTTCCCTTAAGTAACCAATCTTCGAAAGTTTTTTTTTTTTTTTTAAATATATTTTTTGGGTTTAAAATTCACCACTATTTTTCTTTTAGAGAAATAGGTTAATATTTTTCTCATATTTATCCCATATTTTCTTACAATCAACCATTAGATTTGTGAACTTATGTAGAACCCACATAAGTCAATGATGTACCCCACAAATCTAATGGTTGATCTATTGAATTTATAAAAAAATATGGGTCAAATGTGAAGAACTTATTGACTTAGCATTTCTCTTTTATTAATGTGTTTTTTTATTTTTTGTTAGACATTTTTTGTGAGACATTCCATGAAGAACCCAACTGTCCGCATACGTGGGCGTGTAGTTTTTTTAGAGAATTGAAATCCACATAGATTCTCTTACAAGAGCTACCTAATTACTAATAATTTGAACAACTAATCTCCATTATTTACTCGTTTTGGAGAGGAAATTCAAGGTATATTCAATTCCCCAAGTTTCAATCTTTATTACCTAAGATTTGTTTTTTTATAGCTACAAGATGTTTGAGTAATTATATTAAATAGATGGAATAGAAAATAATAATAATAATTAAATAGTTTTGAAGCTACCATAGAAGTTTCTGCTTTAGTTCCATGAAGTAATCAGTTGATAAGCTAAACGTACATTTTATTTCTATCACTACAAATTTTCTCTCTATCCCTAATAAACAACATCCCATTAATTTTTTAGTTTGAGAATTTTGTAACAAAAAGTTCTTAGAATCACATTTTCAAATAGAGAACCCCTTAAGCAAAAGATGGACAAATCTACTACTGAATTTATGGGATCTACATGTGAGTTTTACAAATTCAATTGTAAATTTGCAAAAGAAATTGACAAAAAATAGATAAGAGATAGATGTGTCGGATCTCTTTTGGTTTTTGGTTAGACAATTATTTTGATAGAGTCTATATAGAACCTAGCTGCCCGAATAAGCTGTTGTGCAGCCCAATTTTTTTTTTTTGGACAATTGAAACCCACATATGTTCTTTATAATAATTAACTACCTAAATTGCTAGTAATTTAAACAACAATTGTAAATTCTATCCGCATTCCTTATTTGTTTTGGAGAGGAAATTCCAAAAGTATATTCCCCAACTTTCAATCTTTGTCACCTAAGAATTGTTATTTATAGCTACAAGATGTTTGAGTAATTATATTAAATAGTTTTGAAGCTACTCTAGAAATTTCAGCTTTAGTTCCATGAAGTAATCAGTTGGTAAGTTAATCGTACATTTGTTTTTTCTACAATTTTCTCCCTCTCACCAATAAAGAATGTTCAATTAATTTTTCGCTAAAAACAATTTCGGCTATTTGGCACGTAGGGAAAAACGCAAATATGTTTTATATTTTTATTTAATTATATTAACCTATAAAAATCAAATTTTGCTCATAACATAAATATATTAATAGAAAATAATTACAAAATTTACCTAAACTTTTGAGTTCCAGCGGGGGCTCGACGATGGCTGGACAGAGGTTCAGCGGTGGTTTGGCGGAGGCCCTATGGTGGCCTGGAAGTGGTCCGATATGATGGTAGTCTGGCGGTGGCGTGACTGTGGTTTGGTGGTGGTCTAATGGTGGTATGTCTATGGCCTGGTTATGGTCCAGAGTTGGCCTGACTATGGTCTAGTAGTGGTCCAACATAGGCCTAGGGGGGGTCTGGTGGAGGTTTGGTGGTGATCCGGTAGAGGCCTGCCAGTGGTCAGGTGGAGGTCTGATGGTGGTCCAGTGAAGGTCTATCGTCCAATAGAGGTCCGGCAGTTTGAGAAGAAAAAACTCAAACTCAACAAATTGTTTACGAAATTTAAAAACAAAAAACTATTTTCCAAAATTAAAGAAG
>NC_081542.1:8460180-8462431 GCF_901000735.1 Corylus avellana | reverse complement strand
GACTTTTATGCTTTTGTGGAAAAATTGGAAATGGTCATGGGATGTACACACTCCACACTCCACAGTATTTATCTTGAAATCATGTTTACATGTCAACCATTCTACAATTGGGATGCCTGCTTGCCTAAAGTCAAAGTTTCTCTATTTTTGTAGGGGTAAAGTTTTCATTCAAATTGAAATGTACAAATTTCTTTTAACCTAGTACATAAAAGTGACATGTATTTCTTAACATGTGAGATACACATGTTTTTTAATAGTAGGGACAAAGTTGGAATACATTTTATTAAAAACTTATGTGCATCTCACATGTTATTAAAAAAATGGACACATATCACTTTTATATACTAGGTTGAAAGAAATTCCTTCAACTCAGTTTGGAAGAAAACTTCGTTCTTTTTGTAGGTATGTAATATGCACTTTGTCCTTTGTCCTTTTTTTTTTTTTTTTTTTTTTGGGGGGTGTAAAAGTATGATAAATTTTTGAATAGATGAGCTATTTGTAATATTTTCTTGAGCTTATTATTATTATTATTATCTTTTTTTGGGCTTGTAACTTCTTATGTTTGTTGGGGATTTAAGATGGGTTCTTCTGTGTATTTTCTACCCAATAAAACGATATTTGTTAGTCCACATCTTTATTTTTGTCATATCAAATTAAAGTAATAATTCTTCAATTTCATTAAAAAAAATAAAAAAAATTAAAATAACTTATTTTAAAAAGAAACCCAAGGAGTGGCCAACAGTGGGGTGCCCTGTTGGCCACTGAGCCACCCCTGTCATGGGGTGCTCTCATTGGATTCTAATTTTTATTTTTATTTTTAAAATATTTTATTTTTAATAAAATTTAAAAATATTATCACAGACATTGCTTTGTTTGATGGAAAACACACGGAATGACCTATTTCAAACCCGGGACAAACTTAAGAAGTTAAAATTAGAAAAAAAAAAAAAAAAAAAAAAAATAGAAGCTCCTGTAGTGATCACGACATTTACCCATTTTTTTAAAAATATATATACTCTGATTTTGTTAATGTGTTTTGAGGATTTTTTTTATTTATTGTTTGAAAAAAGTGTTATGATATATATGACATAAAGTTGAAATCTATTTTTGTATTTGTAAGAGATTTTTTTTTAGTTGAAATCTCTTTAAAGAGCGAGATCCATTTCCCATATTTTCATTATTGTAAAATTTATATTATACATTTTGGTGTTATTATTCATCTAAAATAATAATTTTAGATTATTATGATGAATTGTGAATTTATTTATTGTAATATCTGCCATGGTACCCTGTGGCAAGGATGTTGGTCGTACTATGAATGCAGCGAGCAGCTAGCTGGCAGCGTCAACATGCATGTCCCGCAAATATGAATCCCCAACCTAATCGGCCGGCTACCAGCGACCAGGCCGGCGAGTCAGTTGGGGAGTTTGTTGTGTCTGTGTCTCAACGCTTTGCTATAAATTTGGAAGGCGTATAGATGAGAGAGTGTAAAACTCCCTTGTAGAGTTTAGAGAGAGAGAGAGATGGCAACAGATCAAGCGTCAAAGGAAGCCATGTCAAAGGAAGCCATGGCAACGGTCGCTGAGAAGGCAC
This sequence comes from Corylus avellana, assembly GCF_901000735.1. Classification (NCBI taxonomy): domain Eukaryota; kingdom Viridiplantae; phylum Streptophyta; class Magnoliopsida; order Fagales; family Betulaceae; genus Corylus; species Corylus avellana. The sequence continues at coordinate 8,460,838 of NC_081542.1, read as the reverse complement.
CCATTACTGCAGAAAGGAAGGTCCGAGCTGATTTGGAGCCTAAGCTCCCCAAGCCCTGTAATCTTCTCTTCTTTTTCCTTTTTCACTTTTCTTCTTAATCCATCTCTTTTCATATTGATTTTGAAGTGTATTTCTTCTTCTTCAGACTTGCCTCGAGCTCTGGCTGCGCCAGATACAGAAAATGTAAATGGCACGTGGGGCCACAACCACCACAACATGTCTGTGCTTCAGCAGCATGTTGCTTTCTTTGACCAAAACAACGATGGTATCATCTACCCTTGGGAAACATATAAAGGTAACAAAATGTGTGTTATGTATACATTTGTGTCAGATCTTCATAGGAACAGTTGATACTTTCTTATAAAATATCATACACATGCTTGGACTTGACAGTTGGCAATAGTAAACATTATGTTCAAAGATTAGAGTTGGGATTAGGATTTGCAATAATTTGTTGTTCAAATTGCTAGTAATTTGGGCAGCTAACGTGAGAAAACTTATATGGGACTCGTCTGCTAAGATAAATGGTGAGACAACCCAAAATTTATTTGGAGAGGTGAGTTTTATGTAAGTGCTCAAATTACTATCGATTTAGGTAGCTAATTGATGCGAATCCTTATTCATTAGAGTCGTTGCCATTTACTATGTTCGAAGATTA
>NC_081542.1:8449703-8460080 GCF_901000735.1 Corylus avellana | reverse complement strand
AAAGTTTGCTCTCCATCATACCAACATGTTGAAGTGGAAAGGACTTGGAGGTTCCATAAAACTTCATCAAAATGGTAAGGCAACGGCAGGAGGTCTTTCACATACAGATTTCTTAAATGTTGAAGCTTACATATCCCGGTAACCCCACTTATTGGTTCTCGCGATCTACTCTCTATAAAAAGTGTTTCCAGATTCCTAAGGTTACCAATGGAATCAAGAATAACCCATGCTGTATCAGGTAAATTTATCCTCAAGTACCTCAAGTGGATCATTGTTTCTATGCTTTCGGGAATGGAGTGGAATTTTATCTGCTCGAAATTAAGCACCCGAATTAACTTGAAGTTTCCGATGAACAAATTCCAGTCTATATCTTCGACATCGCGAAAGAACAGCAAAGAACGGGCACATGGAAGATCAGAGAAGCTTGGGAAATGGTATAGAGGAAAGCTACCATCACCATGGAAGGATAGTCTACGAGATTTGATGGGGAATGAAAGCTTACCAGCTCTAAGTAGCTCAAGAAATTTGTCTTCCTTGCTCTCGGATATGCAGAAGTCTCGCAGAAGATCATGAATGCGACATTTCTTTATGCCTCCATCTGTCACCCTCCTACTCACTTGGATCAAGCTTCGATCAATGAGCTCCTCCAAGTAGTCTTCGGCAACATCCTCTATGCTTCTATTGCCAGTGTGCTGTATGAATCCCTCAGCTGTCCATAGGTGGATCAATTGCCTTACAGGAATCTCAAAGTCTTCGGGGTATACACCAAAATACAAAAAGCATGGTTGCAAGCGTCGAGGAAGGTTGGTGTAACTTAAGGCCAATATGTCTTTGCAGATTGGATTAGCCTCAGTAAGGTACCAATTTACATTGCCAATTAATTTGGACCATTCTCGGGATGTTTTCTCTTTATTTGCTAAAAGACCCCCTAAGACCACAATGGAAAGTGGTAAGCCACGACAATCATATGCGATTCTTCTCCCCAAGGTTTCTAACTCGGGAGGACATGTTCCTCCTCGAAACACTTTCTTCCTAAAGAGCTCCCAGCTTTCATTTTCATCAAAAAATGGGAGTAAGTAGGGAGGAGTAAGGCTTGCATGTGAAGCTACTTCTTTTATGCGGCTGGTGATCAATATTCTGCTTCCATTCAAATCATCAGGAAAAGCAGATCTTGCCTCATCCCAGAATTCATTTTTCCAGATGTCGTCCATGACTATTAGGTACCTTTGTCTTTGCAAGCATTTGAACAACTGCTCTTTTAATTTTTCTACACCCATACCTTCTAGTGTCCTCCACAGATTTGATATTTTTTTACCCATTTCTTCTTCTAGTGTCCTCCGCAGAAATGATATTTCCATCTGTTTCAAAATTTTAAGCAAGAGCTTTTTAGTTATGAAATCTTGAGATACATACACCCATGCACGACACCCAAAGTGGCTCTTGACGCCAACATTGTTGTAGATCTTCCTGGCAAGAGTTGTCTTCCCCAGCCCTCCCATGCCAATAATCGAAATGACATCACACTTACGACCCCCTTCAATAAGTTGCTTCACTAGTGTCGATGAGTCATCAACGAAGCCCACCACGTCATCTTCCTCGACTTCTCTCCTACGTTTGTGTAGTGCCTCCGCCGCCGCCGCATCTACACTATATGTGGCTCTTTCAATGCCATACCTTTCTTTATTGTTGTAGATTTCATTGATTTCATTCTTGATGCCCGCAATCTTCTTTCCAACATCCCAGAGCATCTTTGCGTGCTTGGGGCTACGAAGTATCCTCCCCATCAGGCTCCTTCTCCTGTGCACTGCAACCTTGAGGATGAACATGTCGATAACATCCTCTGCCTCGTAAGCCACCTCCCTGATCTGTCCGACTACTTCCTTCACTATTGCATGCTCATTCCGTTTCCCCACCGAACTCTCCAAGAAGATATTTATCAGTCTAAGCTCCCTATGGAGTGACCTGACTTGATTCTCCACTCCACCAAAGAAATTGCCTTCCTTTTCGAGTTGCTGGGATAAGTACTCTACGAGGAAATTAACAACATAGTCGGCCATATTTCCTTACCTTTTCTTGGTTGCAGATGGTAGTGATAAGGAGAAAAAGAAATAAGAGGAAAGAAACGGTGGAAAGGAAACAGGCGCTCAGAGATCTGAAGATACGGTTGCTGAATTTGGTTCTTGGAAAGACATTAATTACAGTCTACTCTGAGAACCCATTTTTTGTTGACTGGGGGAAAGCTGGGGTTGGTGGGTAGGGAAAGAGAAGAAGGTGGAAGGAATGCTATTTCCACGGGTCCGGAATCATTTGTTGATCCTCTGTTTTTCTGCTGCCATAAGAAGTCATTGCTTTCTTTCATGTTAACATCCTTGTTTTTTCTTGGGCATTTCGACGTTGTTTCCAAAAGCTAAAGATCGATTCCTGATAAAATAAAAAATAAGCGTAGTCCTATTTCCACTCACCATCCTTTTTCTTTTCTTTTTGGGGTCGACGTTGTTGCCGAAAGGTAAGATTGATTCCCTGATAAATTAATGAAACACCATCATTGATTGCACCGTGAAACACGGGATACTTCACAAAAGTGAAAGATTTTTAAGGTTTAAACTGAGTCTATATCATATGTTAGCGGTCCGAGTGCTACTTGTGTTTATCATACTTCAAGAATTTGTTTTAATCAATTAATTAGATAGTTGGGATATTGCAGACATTATAATATTCTGTTTATGAATGATATTCATCTCGGACATTTATCTTTCTTCCAATTCACTTTATAAAATATAGTGTTTTTTAAGCATATAAAAAGTACACATTTATGAAATCGTTTAAAAAGTCATGTGTTTGTCAAATACTAATTAAAAAATCATGTTCTGCAATCAGAACAGACATGCACAAGAGGCTTACAACTACAATTCAAAAAAAAAAAAAAAAAAATCCACAAGAAATGAATGTGCCAACTCAAAATGGCTTGGCAGCATTGATATGCCAGTTTAAAATAATGCTGCTAGTGTAACATCCCCAACCCGTTAAGGCTGAGTTTGCCACTTTTCTTCTTTTACAACAAAAGTTCTTGCAAAGATCTATAATGTCTATCAGAGTGCTTGATTTTAAAGGATACGATAAATATATAAAACATCATTCAAAAGATTTTATTACAAGCGAAATTAGAAAACATTAAACTTTAGTTGCGGAATATCACAATCACTGATATGAAAAGACTTTGAAAATTAATAAATATTCCCATCCCCATTCCGGCCTCCTATTCCAGCGTCCTTTCTACCTGAAAACAAGAAATAAAACTGAATGAGCTCAAAGGGGGCCCAGCAAGTAAAATGCACAACCATAAATAGTTTTACTCCTTGTTCTCAGTTTTGATAATCGTTTTCGCAAATAAATATACATCCAGCCATAATAATAATACATGTATGTACGGTTGTATCTTCCGTAGCATATACGTACTATTACGTCATCATCATAATGCATCGCTATAAATCGTCTTTATAAATCAACATAGTATATCATCATTGAAAATTATCATAGTATATCATCGTTGAAATTCATCATAGTATACCATCATTGAAAATCATCATAGTATATCATCGTTGAAATCATATTATCGTTTTCTCATATTAGGGCCCATGTACACTATTACTCCTGTGTACGAGGGTTGCGGGTCCTTGTGACCATGGCACTGAACTGTGGCCTCAGCCATGCCCGACCGTTAATTAACTCTTTTCTTGGTGCACTCAACGGTCATATTGATGGAATACCACCTTCTGGCATAGCCTCCTTCAGTGGTTTCGCCTCCATCCGAGTATCGGTACCGAACTCATCTCATCTTATCTTGGGGCCAAAAATACTCTCCTCCATACATGTGCCCTCATTTCATAAACATTTAACTCATTTCTTGTACTTTTATTTGTACTTCTTTTGATGCATCTTAGGGCAACATGTAGGAGGGTTTATCATCATTCTTCTTTCTTATAATCATCATCATTTTTCAACTTTCTTTTCTCAAAAAAGGAAACTTTTCCAAATATAAACTTGTGTACTTAGAAAGCATTTAAAGAAATAGAAACTTTCTAAATAATTCTTTTAGAAATCCTTCATGCATGCAACATATCTCCATGACAGGTAAATAAAATAATCATTTATAATTTGATACAAGAATGAATAAATAGCATGACATGAAGTAATTTTAGAAGGGGTAGTGAATTTACTTACTTCTAGACTGCAGCTAAAAGTGGTCTGAAGGATCTAGTTGCTCCAATCTGACTAACACTACTAGTATATCTTTCAAACTAATTTCTCAAGTCCGTTCTCTCTCGTATTCTTTCTTTCTTGCAACGCTTTGTCTCGCCCTTTCTCTCTCTGTTTCGTGTAAACACTTTCAGAAAGAAGAAAGACCGAGTAGAAAACGGAAGAATGAAGAATATGTGGAAGAGAAGGGAGAGGAGTAGTGAAATTTGTGAAGGGTGATGACTCTATTTATAGGAAACCATCTCCATCTACCAATCTTCATCTACAAACCTTCATCCACTAATCTCCATCTATAATTCTCCATCTACTAGTACTTATCTATAAATCTCCACATACTAGTATCCATCTATAAATCTCCATCTACTAGTACTTATCTATAAATCTTCACCTACTAGTATCCATCTATGAATCTACCCTCCTTCTACCAATACTATTATATCTACATTAATCCATCTACAATTTTTCTTACCATTTACTATCCTATTATTTCACCAATAACCATTATCTGATTACCACTCTCTGTAATATCATAAATTTCCCCAGAATTAAAATCATAGGCTAAAATGGATATCAAAGTAACATCATCATCAAAATAATATGTTTAAATAACTTTGAAAATTCCGGGGCGCTACAGCTAGCCTGAAGGACAATGAGCTACCCATTATTACTTATAAAATGAAGCACGCTGGTGAAAACCTTGGATACCAAGTTGGATTGAGGCTGGGATGGTTGACCGCATGCATGTGGTAGGTGGTGAAATTCAGACAAGTTCCAGCATTTTAGGCTATCTACCCTCCTTTTTAATCATTTCAATAATCTATATAGTCAAGTGGCATGAAAAACAACGTACTAATTTTGCTCCCCTTTGATCCTTATTTATATATGTGTTACACCATATGTTTTAACCAGTTCATGTCATTTCATAACTCATCTGTCGACGTGTTTGAAACACCACCATTCTCTAAATATGCCCCAAACCCATATGATCACCAAATTTTTATAAAACTCATCAGATGCGAAGGGTGTTATAATCAATACTAACAACTCCAAAAGACACAAAACCAACAGGCCCTCCTTTAATTGAATTGTTATTAATTAGTATTTTCGGTATAATAATATTTATTGTTGCTGTTACTGTGTCCCAGAATCTATGTTTAATAATAATTATTAAAGGAATAATTAATTACCTTTTGTTATCATTCACACAATATTTAAATTAAGGGAAATGTTAAAGGCCCAACTATTTTGCCCAACAAATGTCCAACTTTTGCCTTCTTTTGTAATTTTTTTTTTTTAAATTAAAAAAAAAAAATGAAAAAAATGACTGAACCAATAATATATATTTTTGGTATTTTTTTTTTGGTATTTTTTAAAAAATAAAAATTTGTATTTTTCTTCATAATAATGACATTTTTTTTTTGGCCTTTTTTTTTTTTAAAAAAAAAAATACAAAAGAAGGCAAAAGTTGGACATTTATTGAGCAAAATAGTTGAGTTTCTATCATCAATCTTAAATTTAAAATAGCCCCATTATGGTCAAATACTGCAATCACTTCATGAAAAACTAGAATCAATGGTAGTCATTTAAGTGAAATGCTGGTGAGATAATTATTAGGGGAAAACTCATATGAAACCCACCTAGTAGGATAAGCGGTGGAATAGCCCAAAATTTATTTGATAAGGTAGGTTCCATATGAGTGCCAAAATTGTTAACAATTCAAATTGCTAATTGCTGTTGATCCTAATCCAATAGAGTCCGCTGCCATTTACTATGTGCTAGCTATATATTATCTTCTAATATTTATTTTCTTTGTATGTAATAGCATCTTGAAACAAACTTTAAAAATACAGTTGTTTTCCAAATTATATCTTAAGAGCAGTCAACTATAATTTTGCCAGTTTTTTCCACAACCTATAAGTTTCAATCCTTGGTTTCTGCCCCATAATGTAGCTCATTTTTATTCTAAACTAGCAACCAATTAACTTGCTAGTGTCTTCGCTTGACCAAAACATTTATTTAATCTTCTTCACACGGCAAGCTAATTAATTTCTTTCCCAAGCCAATTTTGCTCTTCTGGTTTGTTATAATCTCAAACACAAGAAAACAAAATGAAGTTTGTGATACTATATAAATTTTAAGCCAAGAATTGTATTTTCTTGCCGTGGGGGCAAAAGACTCGGCCCGTTTGGTAAAATTTTGAGAAGTGTTTTACAGGATTTCGTGCGATTGGTTTCAATGCGATTGTTTCCTTCGTGTTGATGATTCTGGTGCATGTATCAATGAGCTATGCTACTTCACTTGTAAGTTTGTAGTGACTTAGAATATATATATATATATATATATTTGTCTGATTTAAGGGTAAATTAAGGTGATAATTTTGAGTGTTCTTGATCTCTTGCAGACATGGATACCATCAGCTTACTTCCCAATATACATACACAACATGCATAGGGCAAAGCACGGAAGTGATTCAGGGACTTGCGAGTTACGATACAGAGGGAAGGTGAGATATATGAACACCCAATTGACATTCTCTAGGTCCTTTCCAAATTGCAAATATAGTATTACTTTAATGCATCTTGTTTATCTCATCAACTTTATATAGAGCTACCTAATAAACCCTAAAATGTCCCCAATTTGATTGCAGGGTCATCCCTGCACATCTTGAGAACATGCTCAGCAAATATGCTCGTACACTTCCTGACAAGCTTACACTACAGGAGCTCTGGCACATGACTGAGGCTAACTGTAACACATTTGATTTCTTTGGCTGGTCTCTCTCTCTTTCTTTCTCCTTGATTCACTGCGTTTTAAATATTAATTAAATTATTAAATCAATTATTTTCTATATGGTTAAGCTTTTAGAATATATAAGTGGTGATTTAACATGCACACGAAGAAACCCTCTAAAACGTGTAGTTAATTAATCTCTGCTTATATATTGTTTCAGGATCGCAAGTAAACTGGAATGAGGAGTTCTTTATGTTCTTGCAAAAGATGAAGAAGGTTTCTTAGCTAAAGAAGCTGTGAGGTGTTGCTTTGATGGAAGCTTGTTTGAATATTGTGCCAAGGTTCAAAAGAGCCCTCCTATTGGCAAGGTGGCATGATGCTCCAATTATAAGACGACATGCAATGCAAGCATCTTTGTGTTGGTTATTGGAACATTGGAACATATACATTTCTTTGAAGATTGAGGAATAGATATGCTTGTATTCCTTTCTTTTGTTAGGTCAGAAGTGCTTTGCCTAATTAAGGGGTGGTTTATTTGCCTTTTATCATAGCAGTGAAGAATAAATGAACTAAAATAATGTAGAGTTTTTCCAATTCCTAGAGCTGCAATTAAATAAATTAACTAAAATTTGTCCTTATATAAAATTCCAACCATTGATTCTTACACACACAAGCTTGAAAACACACACAAAAACGATATATCTGGATCAAACAAAAGCATCACACACAAACAATGCTAACAAGGTGGCAATTATGGAGTCTCTCCAAAGCCTCAAGAAGATAACAATGATGACTCTTAATTAGCTCTATTTGGTCTCTTCTCCTTCTTGTAGCAGAATCCTACATATGCTGAAAAACAGGGGACGTAAACAGACAACTCCAGCCTTATCAAACCAAAGTCAGAATCACATAATTAATTAAATTGGTGAATTTATTTACAAAAAGAATATTAGTGACTATATATATATATATATATATATATTGTTTTCAACAACGAAAAGATCAATGGACTACATATTTATAATTAGGTGCTGCAAATGTTAAAAGTGAGAATAGAAATGAAAAGAGAAAGAACAGTATACCTGCAAAGTGGATGATATCATTACTTGAACCCACGAATCAGTAATCAGATGCTGGACGAACCGATCACTAGCTTACAGCTAACCGTCCTCTGCAATTTTTGAAGCATCTTTTCCAATTTTGGGTTGGGGCTTGACACCTCCACCTTTTGCAAGGTAGTCAAACTCCAAAGTTCCGGAGGGAGTATGGTCAACTTACGGCATTTGCTGATAACCAAATATCTAAGGCATGGCATTGCACCTTCCTCTTGTTTCCATTCTTCAAAGTAATCCAACCTTCGCAATTTAAGGACTTCGAGTCTAGGAAATGAATCCCCAAAGACGTGCAGATTACTAATAGCACAGCTTTTTATTTTCAGTATCCGAAGATTGGGAAGCTTTCCCAGCACTGTCATGCCGCCACCTTCTGCTAACCCAACATTTCTTAAGGTTAGTTGAGTGATTGTCAATGGAAATGAAATCAAATCACTAGGAAGTATTGGGAATTCCCTCATTTTCAATTTTTGAAGACAACCTAACTGGTGAAGGCGTTCCAACAATTCTACTGCTCTTTCGCTTTCTTCAAAATTAACGTTACCGTATTTGTTTATAAATCGTATAGTTAGTTCCCTAACACAAGGAAACTTGTCCAGTGCGACAGTAAAAGCTTGCTCTTTAACATACCAAGATATTGAAGTGGAAAGGACTTGGAGGTTCCATAGAACTTCATCCAAATGGTAAGGCAACAGCCGGAACTCTTCCAGATACAGATTCCTTAAACTCTGCAGCATAAATATCCCGTTTACGCTGCTTACTGGACAATCAAATGCAACATGTCCAAGCTCCATGACAAGTGTTTCTAGATTCCTAAGGTTACCAAGGGAATCAAGAAAAAAACTTGCTGACGCAGATAATTCAATCCTCAAGTACCTCAAGTGGATCATTGTTTCAATGCTTTTGGGAATGGAGTGGAGTACTATACACTCCAAATTAAGCACCCGAATCAACTCGAAGTTTTTAACAAACAAGTTCAAGTCTCTATCTCCGGCATCGCCAAAGAACAACAAAGAACGAGCACACGGAGGATCAAAGAAGTTTAGGACATTGTATACAGGAAAACTACCATCACCATGGAAGGATAGTCTACGAGGTTTGATGGGGAATGAAAGGTTACCGGCTCTAAGTAGCTCAAGAAATTTGTCTTCCTTACTCTCGGATATGCAGAAGTCTCGCAGAAGATCATGAATACGACATTTCTTTATGCCTCCATCTGTCGCCCTCCTACTCACTTGGATCAAGCTTCGATCAATGAGCTCCCCCAAGTAGTCCTCGGCAACATCCTCTTTGCTTCTATTGCTAGTGTGCTGTATGAATCCCTCGGCTGTCCATAGGTGGATCAATTGCCTTGCAGGGATCTCAAAGTCTTCCGGGTACACACCAAAATACAAAAAGCATGGTTGCAAGCGTCGAGGTAGGTTGGTGTAGCTTAAGGCCAAAATGTCTTTGCAGATTGGATTAGCCTCAGTAAGGTACCAATTTACATGGCCAATTAATTTGGACCATTCTCGGGATGTCTTATCTCTATTTGCTAAAAGGCCTCCTAAAACCACAATGGAAAGTGGTAAGCCACAACAATCTTCTGCGATTTTTCTCCCTAGAGTTTCTAACTCGGGAGGACATGTTCTTCCCCGAAACACTTTCTTACTAAAGAGCTCCCAACTTTCGTCTTTGTCAAGAAATGGGAGAAAGTAGGGAGGAGCAGAGCTTGCATGTGAAGCTACTTCATTTATGCGGCTGGTGATCAATATTCTGCTTCCATTCAAGTCATCAGGAAAAGCTGATCTTACTTCATCCCAAACTTCAGTATTCCAAATGTCGTCCATGACTATTAGGTACCTCTTTCTTAGCAAGCATTTGAACAACTTCCCTTTTAATTCGTCTACACCCATGTCTTCTAAAATTTTCCACTGCTCCCGTATTTGCATCTCTTTCAAAATTTTAAGCAATAGCTCTCTAATTCTGAAATCTTGAGATACATACACCCATGCACGACACTCAAAGTGCCTCTTGACGCCAACATTATTGTAGATTTTCCGGGCAAGAGTTGTCTTCCCCAGACCTCCCATTCCAATGATCGAAATGACATCACACTTGCGATCGCCTTCAGTAAGTTTCTTTACTAGTGTCGATGTGTCATCAACAAAGCCCACCACGTCATCTTCCTCCACTTCTCTCCTACGCTTGTGTAGTGCCTCCGTCGCCGCTGCCGCCGCTGCATCTACACTCTCTGTAGCTCTTTCAATGCCATACTTTTCTCTGTTGTTGTAGATTT
>NC_081542.1:8421832-8449603 GCF_901000735.1 Corylus avellana | reverse complement strand
CTCTGTTTTTCTCTTACCATAAGAAGTCGTTGCTTTCTTTCTAGCCAACATCCTAGTGTTTTTTATTTCTTGGCCATTTCAACGATGGATTCCCTATAAAATAAAAAAATAGTGCTATTTCCGCTCACCATCCTTTTTGCCTTTTCTTTTTTGGGGTCGACCTCGTTGTCGACATGTAAGATCGATTCCCCGATTAAAAAACACCATCATTGATTCATTGCACCGTGAACCACGGGGATACTTCATGACCCTTACGGTTTAAACTGACCCCATATGTTGGCTGTTTCCAGCCTTCCAGGGGCACCATTGCTACAGCATTCATATTCCGGCCATTCATCATGTATGACTAAATTTTAGCTAATAGCCTAATATTAATGACTTTTTTATTTTTTATTTTTATTATTAAGTATAGATTGTTGAGCTTAGCAATGTAGCAGCTTAGCAAATTCTTAGTCACCTTGACTAGCCGGATGTAGGGTTTTTTTGCTACATTGCTCTTAGTGATATTTGTAGAAATAATAATATTCTGTGTAGGAATGATATTCATCTTGGACATATATTTTTCTTCCAATTCATTTTATTTTTAAATAGTTTTATTAAAAAATCACGTGTTTTTCACATATTATTTAAAAAACCATGTGTTTTGTAATGGCTAATATAAAATCTTGTGAGAACACATGTTAAAAGGACATAACAAATATATAGACCGAGTTAAAAAAAAAAATTCTTTCAATCCAATTTGGAGAAAACTTTGTGTCCACCGAGAAAAATGAGGGCATCAATTCGGTTATTTTGTAAACAATTTCAGGGAGAGAAAAGCAGCAAACAAAACAAAAATAAAGAAGTGAATTGAAAGAGCCAAAGATTCACCTGTGCAATAATACTCAGAGTTTAATTTGGTTAATGATTGAAAGATTTGCTTGTCAATGTTCATAATGTTGACTACGATGATGAAGTTGTGATATAGAGAAATTATGAAGTGAAGACTAAAATAAAAGAGTAGTTATAGATACATAAGTTTTTTAAAACAAAATCATTAACAAATTGCCGTAAAAAAGCAAATATTAATTCAACAGTGAAATTAAAAGGAGCAAAAACAAATAATATTTTAAATAATATAAAAAAAGAATAGATAAACAGATGTATAGACCGTATGGTGGCTTTCAAAAAACCTATTAATCAAACTATATAAAATGGGTTTTAATTAGCCATTTTACATCAAAATTTAGATTAACCAATGTGAATGCTAAAACAATCAACTTAAATTTTCAAGTGATTCATACGAGAACCGGTCAAACTTCTATATAGGAGTTCTTTATTTTCAACTTTCCTATCGCTGCCCGAACTTACAAGGTAGTTAGGTGGAAATAAAACAATATTTCTGAATGGGATTTACTAGTATATCTTCCAATTCATGCTGCTTCGAGGAAGAGAGGATTGGTGTGCAGGCAAGGCATTTTGCAATCTAATATTCATGGTGTCTAATATATAGATGGTATTTGGTTGTAGATATAATTGTTATAGGATATTGTGGTTTCCCCTTGATAGGAATAGGATAGCCAGATCATACAAGTTATATATAGAGCTTCCTAATAAACCCTAAAATGTCCCCAATTTTATCGCAGGTTCATCCCCACACATCTTGAGAACTGTTCAACAAATATGTTGTACACTGCCTGACAAGCTTACACTACGGGAGCTCTGGCACATGACTGAGGCCGGCTAACCGTAACGCATTTGATTTCTTTGGCTGGTCTCTCTATCTCTTTCTTTCTCCATTATGCACTGTGTTTTAAAATATTAATTAAATTATTAAATCAATCATTTTTTATCCGTTTTAGCTTTTTGAATATATAGTGATTTAACATGCACACGAAGAAACCCTCTTAAACGTGCATGTAGTTAATTAGTCTCTACTTATATATTGTTTCAGGATAGCAAGTAAACTGGAATGGGGAGCTCTTTATGTTCTTGCAAAGGATGACGAAGGTTTCTTAGCTAAAGAAGCTGTGAGGCGTTGCTTCGATGGAAGCTTGTTTGAATATTGTGCCGAGGTTCAAAAGAACCCTCCTATTGGCAAGGTGGCATGATGCTCCAATTATAAGACGACATCCAATGCAAGCATCTTTGTGTTGGTTATTGGAACAGTGGAACATATATATTTCTTTGAAGATTGAGGCATAGATATGCTTGTATTCCTTTCTTTTGTAAGGTTAGACAGAGTGCTTTGCTTTAAGGGGTGGTTTATTAGCCTTTTATCATAGCAGTGAAGAATAAATGAACTAAAATAATGTATAGTTTTTCCAATTCCTAGAGCTGCAATTAAATAAATTAACTAAAATTTGACCTTATATAAAAAAATTCCAACCATTGATTCTTACACACACAAAAACGTTATTTGGATCAAACAAAAGCACCAAACACACACAATGGGAACAAGGTGGCAATGGAGTCTCTCCAAAGCCTCAAGAAGATAACAATGATGACTCTTAATTAGCTCTATTTGGTGACTCTTCTCCTTCTTGAAGCAGAATCCTTCATGTGCTGAAAAACAGGGGAAGTAAACAGACAACTCCAGCCTTATCAAACCAAAGTCTTTGAGCAACAGAATAAGGGTTGCCAAATAGAGCTGTTAGTTCTCCATCAATCCCCCTACCTCATGAAAACCGTGGGGCTGCATGAACATCATAACACTGTTTCCATTTCCGTTGATGTTATCTATTATCATAAAATTAATTAAACTGATGAATTTATTTACAAAAGGAATATTAATTAGTGACTATATATATATATTGTTTTCAACAACGAAAAGATCAAAGGACTACATATTTGTAATTAGGTGCTGCAAATGTTAAAAGTGAGAATAGAAATGAAAAGAGAAATAAAAGTATACCTGCAAAATGGATCTTTGGATGATATCAGTACTTGAACCCACGGACGAGGGTTGTCAATGAGCTGAACCGATCACTAGCTTACACCTAAACGTCATCTGCAATTCTCGAAGCATCTGTTCCAATTCTGAGTTGGGATGTAACACCTCCACCTTTTGCAAGGCAGTCAAACTCCATAGTTCCGGAGGGAGCATTGTCAATTCACGGCATGATTCGATAACCAAATATCTAAGGCATGTCATTGCACCTTCCTCTTGTTTCCATTCTTTAACGTCATTTAAACGTCGCAATTCAAGGACTTCGAGTCTAGGAACTGAATCTCCAAAGACGTGCAGATTTCTAATATCGTAACACTCTTCTAATTTCAATATCCGAAGATTGGGAAGGTTTCCCAGCACTATCATGCCGCCACCTTCTGCTAACCGAGTATTTTCTAAGGTTAGATGAGTGATTGTCAATGGAAATGAAATCGAATCACTAGGAGGTATTGTGAATGCATCGATTGTCAATTTTTGAAGATAATGTAAATGATGAAGGCTTTCCAAAAAATGTACTGCTTTGTTGTCATCTTCAAAAAACAACCCCTTGTAGATAAATTTTATTTCTAGTTCCCTAACACAAGGAAACTTGTCCAGTTCGCCAGCAAGCTCTCCAACATACCAACATGTTGAAGTGGAAAGGACTTGGAGGTTCCATAGAACTTCATCCAAATGGTAAGGCAACGGCAGCAACTCTTTCAGATACAGATTCCTTAAGCGCTGCAGCTTAAATATCCCGCTTACCCTACGAATTACTGGATGATATTCATCTTCTAAATGTCCACCCTCTATGACAAGTGTTTCTAGATTCCTAAGGTTACCAAAGGAATCCGGAATAACACTTACTGACTCAGATAATGTTATCCTCAAGTACCTCAAGTGGATCATTGTTTCTATGCTTTTGGGAATGGAGTGGAGTACTATACAGCGCTCCAAATTAAGCACCCGAATCAACTTGAAGTTTTCGACGAACAAATTCAAGTCTCTATCTTTGACTTTGCAAAATAACAACAAAGAACGAGCACATGGAGGATCAAAGAAGTTTAGGACATTGTATAGAGGAAAGCTACCATCACCATGGAAGGATAGTCTACGAGATTTGATGGGGAATGAAAGGTTACCGGCTCTAAGTAGCTCAAGAAATTTGTCTTCCTTGCTCTCGGATATGCAGAGGTCTCGCAGAAGATCATGAATACGACATCTCTTTAAGCCTCCATCTGTCGCCCTGCTACCCACTTGGATCAAGCTTCGATCAATGAGCTCCTCCAAGTAGTCTTCGGCGACATCCTCTATGCTTCTATTGCCCGTGTGCTGTATGAATCCCTCAGCTGTCCATAGCTGGATCAATTGCCTTACGGGGATCCCAAAGTCTTCCGGATATACACCAAAATACAAAAAGCATGGTTGCAAACGTCGAGGTAAGTTGGTGTAGCTTAAGGCCAAAATGTCTTTGCAGATTGGATTAGCCTGATCAGTAAGGAACCAATTTACATTGCCAATTAATTTGGACCATTCTCGGTATGTCTTCTCTTTATTTGCTAAAAGGCCCCCTAAAACCACAATGGAAAGTGGTAAGCCACGACAATCATCTGCGATTTTTCTCCCTAGAGTTGCTAACTCGGGAGGACATGTTCTTCCCCGAAACACTTTCTTTCTAAAGAGCTCCCAACTTTCGTCTTTGTCAAGAAATGGGAGAAAGTAGGGTGGAGTAGAGCTTGCATGTGAAGCTACTTCTTTTATGCGGCTGGTGATCAATATTCTACTTCCATTCATGTTATCAGGAAAAGCAGATCTTACTTCATCCCAGACTTCTGTATTCCAGATGTCGTCCATGACTATTAGGTACCTCTTTCTTAGCAAGCATTTGAACAACTTCTCTTTTAATTCGTCGACACCCAACTGATCTTCTAGTGTTCTCCGCTGATCTGGGATTGGCATCTCTTTCAAAATTTTAAGCAAGAGCTCTCTAGTTCTAAAATCTTGAGATACATACACCCATGCACAGCACTGAAAGTGCCTCTTGACGCAAACATTATTGTAGATTTTCCGGGCAAGAGTT
The DNA here is from genome assembly GCF_901000735.1 of Corylus avellana. Taxonomy (NCBI): domain Eukaryota; kingdom Viridiplantae; phylum Streptophyta; class Magnoliopsida; order Fagales; family Betulaceae; genus Corylus; species Corylus avellana. The sequence continues at coordinate 8,444,615 of NC_081542.1, read as the reverse complement.
GTCTTCCCCAGGCCTCCCATTCCAATGATCGAAATGACATCAAACTTACGATCCCCTTCAATAAGTTGCTCCACCACTGTCGATGAGTCATCAACGAAGCCCACCACGTCATCTTCCTCGACTTCTCTCCTACGCTTGTGTAGTGCCTCCGCTGCCGCCGCCGCTGCATCTACACTCTCTGTGGCTCTTTCAATAATGCCATACCTTTCTCTATTGTTGTAGATTTCATTGATTTCGTTCTTGATGCGTGCAATCTTTCTTCCAACATCTCTGAGCATCTTTGCGTGCATGGGGCTACTAAGCATCCTCCCCATCAGGCTCCTCTTCTTGTGCTCTGCAACCTTGAGGATGAACGTGTCGATAACATCCTCAGCCTCGTAAGCCACCTCCCTGATCTGTCCGACTACCTCCTTCACTATTGGATGCTCATTCCGTTTCCCCACGGAGCTCTCCAAGAAGATATTTATCAGCCTAAGCTCCCTATGGAGTGACTTGACTTGATCCTCCACTCCACCAAAGAAATTTGCTTCCTTTTCGAGTTGCTGGGACAAGTACTCTACGAGGGAATTAACAACATGGTCGGCCATATTTCCTTATAATATTACCTCCCATAAATCTGCTAGAAATGTTGGAAAGCTGCTAACAAACTGTTTCTCTCTCTCTCTCTCTCTCTCTCTCTCTCTCTCTCTCTCTCTCACTGTATTTGGTCTTTACTGTTTCTTGGTTGCAGATGCTAGTGATAATTAAGGAGAAAAAGAAATAAGAGGAAAGGAAAGAGACCCTCAGTGATGTGAAGAAAGGGTTGCTCAATTTGGTTATTGGAAAGACATTGACAGTCTACAGAGAATCCATTTTTGGTTGATTGGGGGAAAGCTGGGGTTGGTGGGTAGGGAAAGAGAAAAAGGAGTGCAGAGTTCAAAAGAGTTGTGCTACTTCCATGGTTGTTCCTCTGTTTCTATCCTGCCATAACAAGTCATTGCTTTCATTTCGACGTTGTTTCCAAAAAGTAAAGTGCTATTTCCACTCACCATCCTTTTTCTTTTTGTGGTCGACGTTGTTGCCGAAAGATAAGATCGATTCTGTGATAAATTAAACACCACATCATTCACCGTGAAACGCAGTAAACAAAACAAAAATAAAGAAGTGGAATGCAATAATACTTGGGTTTAGTTTGGTTAAAGATTGAAAGATTTGCTTGTCAATGTTCATAATGTTAAAACAAAATCATTAACACATTGCCGTCAGTCTCACAAAAGCAAATATTAGTTCCGCAGTCAAAAAGACCAAGAAAATAATTTAAATGTGTTACACCATATGTTTTAATCAGTTCATGTCATTCCACACGTGTTTGATTGAAATACCACCATTCTCCAAATATTTGCCTAAATTGATTTGTAGTGATTTTTATTGGCATGTCAAAAAATGTATATTTGAGAGTGTGTATAGTATTTTTCTTTGCTTTATGTTATAGAGAGAATGTTTGATCACGTGAACGGTGATAGAGTTGCACGTGACCCGCTCCCAACTACAACACTTGCTCTTTGCGTCGTCATTCCATGACTGATGAAGGCTGTCTTCATAAATATTAGATTGCAAAATGTCTTCAATTCCAGCACGTACAGCAATCCTCTCTTCCTCGAAGCAGCATGAATTTGAAGAAATACTAGTAAAACCCGTTGAGAAATATTGTTTCATTTACACCTAAACCACCTTGTAAGTTGTAAGTTCGCGAATTGACAGGAAAGTTGAAAATAAAGGCCTCATATATAGAGGTTTGACCAATTCAAATTTAGGTTGATTGCCAAATGGAGCCTTAGGAGACAAGTCCAAAATTGATTCTTTCAAACGTGTGAATTATGAAAATGCTTCCTAATTAGTGCCTAAAATGATTGAATTTACTTGATTCAATGCATTATCTGCCTTTGCAATAATTACTTGATTCAATGCATTTAATGTCTTTTTATCATAAGCATAGAAGAGATAACATATTAGAATTAAATTTACTTTTTTTTTTTTTATTAGTGTAAGTTTTTAAGATAAGTAGTGATTTAATAGGGTATTAGAGCAAATGTTGTTAAAGTATTGATAAAATTATTGAATTTACTTCGTCCAATAAATTTAAACTTATGAGACAAGCATAGTATTAGAGCCAAAGATCCTGAAAGCTGAGTAACTAAACATCTCATAATAGTTATATTTAGCTATTATAAGCTCGTTTTTGTCTCTGATAGATTAACTTCAAAATAGCTAGCTAAACTACACTAGATGATTTGTTTAATGTTTGCTCACTCCCTTCTCTATCCCTCTCTCTGCCCCTCCCATCCTCACCTTCTCTGTCAAATTCGTTAGCCCAACATCATCCTCTCTAGATTTCTCTTCTCATTGCAACTCACCATCCCTCTCTCTCCGAACACCGATTCAGTCGGCCAAAGCTCAATATTTCAGATATATTCAACCTAAAAAATTGTTTACAAATCCTCCAGCTTAAAGTCATTTGTCTAGGTTACATTACATACATAAGCAATTTGAATTGAGAGTTTATTGGGTTAAAAAATATATATAACCATTTTAAAAAAATGACCGTTAAAAATAAAAAATAAAAAAGACCTTTTGAAAGAAATATTGTCGAAAAAATACAATCCTTAAAAAAGAAATAGAAAAAGATAAAAAAGAGTAAAAAATATATATATTTTAAATAATATAGAGAAAGAATAAATAATAAAATGTATGGTGTGTTTCAAAACCTATTAGCTAAACTAGATAAAGTAGGTTTTAGTTAACTATTTTACATAAAAATTTAGAAAAACCAGTGAGAATGCTACAGGCTCTGTTTGACAATCAACCCAAATTTTCATGAGAACTGGTCAAACTTCTATATATAGGAGGCCTTTATTTTCAACTTTCCTGTCGGTTTTCAAACTTACAAGGTGGTTTAGGTGAAAATGAAACAATATTTATTTCTCAATGGGGTTTACTAGTATTTCTTCAAATTCATGCTACTTCGAGGAAGAGAGGATTGGTGTGCTGGAATTCAAGGCTTTTTGCAATCTAGTGTGTTTAGCAACCATCATCCATTACCACGAAACTGTTCATGTTTGGTAAGAAAAAAATTGAGTGTAATAATTAGTATAGAAAAGTGAAAAAATAGTATTGAAAAGTGAAAAAGTTTGTTTTGTATTGATTTTTTAAAAAAATTTAAATAATAGTAAAAAGTAAATGGTGTGATATAAAAAGTGAATAATGTGATATAAAAGTGAGAATATTTGTATGTTGATTTTTTTTTAAAATGAAGTGAATAGTGTTTGAGAGGGGGGTGTTACTTAACAAACAAACCTAATATTTAGGCGACAAGTCCAAAATTGATTCTTTCAAACCTATGAATTTGGAAGATGCTTCCTTGGTGCCTAAAATGGATTATAATAAAAAACAATTAGTTTGTTCTCTATTGTCAATCTCTGGGGGACCCAAATTAAGAAATGCATTGTATAGTAAACTTTGAACATTCTGATTCACTGAGATTTTTATAGAGACCTTCCTGTACGGGTTTAAAGGAGGGTGGGGATGCTCGGACCCACTATCATTCTGCCTTCGCATTATTATTTGATTCAATGCATTTGTTGCCTTTTATCATAAGCATAGGAGAGATAACATAATAGAATTAAATTTACTTTTTTAAAATTTTTTTTTTTTTTTTTTTTTTTTATTAGGGTCCATTTGATTTGCGGAATAGACTTTTGGAATGAAATGACTATTCCTATGGAATAATCATTTTTTTGTTTGGTAAAGGCCTATATTTTAAGAATAGTTATTCTCACGAGAATAACTAATTCCTTACGCAAAGGAATATCTATTTCTCTAAAACATGAGATGAATAACTATTCTTGAGGGAATAGACAAAGTTTTCAACAAAATCAATTTTTTATTTTTTTATTTTCTCTCAAACTTACAAATTAAAAAAATAAAAGAAGAAACAATCTTGTGGGAAGCCAGCCACCCAATGCAGGCCCTAGGGGTGGTCGCGCCACCCCCGGATTCTTACCGGGGTGGTCTTGACACCCCGATGGCATAGGGCCTCGCCAGTCGCCACGAGGGCCTGAGGGGGTGGCTCGGCACCCCAATGCCTATTGTGGGTGGCCGACCACCCAAACCTTCAACCTTTTTTTTTTTTTTTTTTTTTTTAAAAAAAAAAATAATAATAATAATAATTTTGAAAAAATTAGAAATCATATGGGCTTAGATATTGGAGTTTATGCATGCACTGGAAAACTTTTGACGCTCTTGCTACTTTGCAATGATCATGAGAATGGGGAGAATGCCTCGAAAAATGTGTTGTTCACATCATACCAAAAATTGTTATACCTAAAATTGTTCTAACTGCTGTCTTCATAAATTTTAGATTGCAGCACGCCTTCAATTCCACCGCACCCATTGAGAAATATTGTTTCATTTCTACCTAAACCACCTGCTAAGTTCCCACACTGACAGGAAAGTTGAAAATAAAGGCCTCATATATATAGAAGTTTGACCAATTCTCGCATAAGAATTTGACAAGTCCAAAATTGATTCTTTCAAACGTGTGAATTAGGAAAATGCTTCCTTGGCACCTTTAGTTTGTTTTCAATCTTTGAAGGTGGTGGAAAGAAATCCATTGTATATATAGTAAACTTTGAAGATTCTGATTCGATGAGATTTTTATTGAGACCTACGTGTACGGGGGATTAAAGGATGGGATGCTCTGACCCATTATTATTCTGCCTTTGCAATATTACTTTTTTTTTCTTTTTTTTTAGAAAAACATAACATTTCATTCAATAATACCACGAGCATAAAGCTCTTACATCACAGAACAAAGCTCTGAAGCAACCATAGTATAAAGCTACAAGATTACCAGGTTTAGTACAAGATTCGAGACCAATCTGCTAACCCATGACTAAAATCAAATTTCATACTAGATCTGTGATAGACAGACTCAACCAAATGCATAGATAGCAATTATTCCTTGATCCTGAGAGCGGAAAGACTCTCATGCCGAAACTCTTCATCCTTGACCCAAAGGCTAGGATAATGATCACATCAACAACCCAAAGGTCTGGACCAAAACTAATTAACCCGAAGGCGACATAGATCAAGTGAGAGAGGAAAAAGCTTTATTACAAGCCGAACAAAACAGGTAAATTAAACAATACAGGGAAAAAACACGCGCCAAAACACAAATACATCTTAAAGAAGCAACAGAACAGGGAAATAAAACAAGAAAAGAAACAGCACACTTCGATCACGCACACGCCGGGAACCGAAAACCGAAGGGGCGTTGAAAGCTCATCGAGGCGGGGACGCGTCGAAAGGCCCAACAGTGGACCATGGGCGGCGAACAGGCGCGGAGAAGACCGGCAAAGCAGGACTTGAAAACAACCACAAACAAGAAAAATGGAAAAAACAACAAGGAACCACCAAAACAGGGAAAAAAACAGGGAAAATGAGCACAAAGTGGGAAGACGGTAGCTGAAAGGGATCGGAGCCGAACCCGTGCAGGCCGGAAACCGCCGCGTAAGGGGCGTGGGAGCTCGACGCGGTGGGGACGCATGAAAGAAAACCCTAATAGCGGGCAGCGAAGCAGCGACACAGGTCGGCAGTGAGTCAGTGACCACAGACAAAATTCGAACCCACAAAGAGCCAAAATAAGGCCAAGGAGCCCGCTACAGAAAATGTAGGCAGGGGAAGAAAAAGGGCAAGGAAGGGGCAAAAATGGAGAAAACAAAGGGGGAAAAGAGCGGCAAGGAATGGGAAGAGAGGAGGCACCGAGGCTAAGGTATCAGGTAAATAACTAGCACCGGAGCGAGGAGGACGAGGGGAGGAGGGGGGCAGCCAAACGGCCAACCCTCCTCCCCTATGTGGCTGAAGGGTTTCGCTTTTCTCTCTGGAGGCTAGAGAGAAAAGAGACAGCTAGGGTTTTTTGTCGTTTGCAATATTACCTGATTCAATGAGAATGGGCAAGAGAGCACTTAAGAATAAATGGGTGTTTAGATGTAATATTGAACCAAACAGATCACAACCAAGGTACAAGGCACAACTAGTTGTAAAAGGGTTGGTCAAAAGAAGGGCATTGATTTTGATGAAATTTTTTTACCCTTGATAAAGATGTCTTCTATTAGAGTTGTTTTGGGTTTGGCTGCCAAAATGAATTTGGAGATCGAACAGCTTGATGTGAAGACTGCTTTCCTTCATGGTGACTTGGAGAAGGAAATTTATATAGAGCAACCAGAAGGGTTCACAGCTAAAGGCAAAGAACATTTAGTGTGTCGGTTGAAAAAGCGCTTGTACGGACTCAAGCAGGCACCAAGATAGTGGTATAAGAAGTTTGATTCCTTTATGGTTGATCATGGATATGTCAGAACTACATCAGATCATTGTGTATTTGTGAAGAGATTCTCTAATGGAGAATTTATTATTCTCTTGCTATACGTGGATAACATGTTGATTGTTTGTCATGACAGTAGTAAAATTGACAGACTGAAGAAAGAGTTGAGTAAGTCCTTTGCTATGAAGGGCTTGGGACCCACAAAGCAGATCCTTGGTATAAAGATCTTTCGTGACTAGAAGAAAGGAAAATTGTGGCTATCACAAGAGAGTTATATTGAAAAGGTATTTGATAGGTTCAACTTGAGCAAGGCAAAACCGGTGAGCTCTACACTTGCAGGTCATTTGAAGTTGAGTTCAAAGCAAAGTCCTACAAGTGAGAAAGAAAAAGATGAAATGAAGAAAGTGCCTTATGCATCAGCCATGGGTAGCTTAATGTACGCCATGGTGTGTACGAGACCTGATATCTTTGGTTTTCAAAGCAAGCACCCATACCTTTTTAGAGTGGTCAACAATAAAAGTCACATAATAAAGTGCACCACCTAGAGTTAAAGTGTTCATAGGGTAGACATCAGTGTGAACTAAAGCAAGAATAGTAGACTTTCTTGATGAAAAGGATTTTCGAAACGAAACTTTTCTTTGTTTTCCAAGAAGACAATAAGTATATGGTATTAGTGACATACCTTTATTATTAGGGAGGAGTTGCTCCTTGGCAAGAATCTGAAGTCCCTTCTCACTCATTTGACCAAGCCTCTTGTGTCATACCACAGCGGAGTTTTTATTTCAATAACAATCGCATCACCCTTGACTAGTTTTGCATTTGTCTTATAGAGAGTGTTAATCTTTTTTCCCTTGGCTAAGATAAAAGAACCTTTATTTAGTTTCCACTGTCCACCTCCAAGGTAATTGTGGTAGCCTTCATCATCAAGTTTCCCAATAAAAATCAAGTTGAAGCGCATTTCATAAACATGTCTCACATCGTTGAGAATCAATTTGCACTCAATGTTGGTTTCTAGCTGTATATCTCTCATGTCCACAACTTTACACTTTACTTCATTTCTCATCTTGACCTAACCAAAATCGCCACTAGTGTAGGAAGAGAAGAAATCTCTATATGGAGTAATATGAAAACATCCTGCTGTATGAACTACCCATGTAGATTCATCACATGAGAGATTAGTATAAGCTTCATCAAAACGCAAATACCACATCACCATCAGATGCAACTACTACAGTGTTTTTTTTTTTTTTTTTTCCTTGACGTTCTTTGTCTTTGTCTTTTTCTTTCAATTGTTCGATTAACTTTCTGCACTCTCTTCTTATATGCCCAAGGTTGCCACAGTGAAAACATTTAGTGTCTGTTTTTTAGTAGGACTTTCCTCTTGACTTGTCACGACCGTCATACCTACGAGGTTTTCTGCTTTTACTTCTCCCCTACCTTTCTGTAACAATTGCCTCTGAATGAAAAAGAAATGTCTTGCTCTTTTCTTTTTGCCTCTTCATTGAACATGCTGTCTTTTACCATACCTATAGTCAGTGGCGGAGCCAGCTATTTTATATTGGGGGTGCCGCTAAAATTTTTTTTGCATCCTAAAAATTTTCTTTACCCTAAAAATTTAGTAATTCACACAATATATGTATCACACAAAATATCTATAAAAGTTCATAAATATGTGTTGAAATTGATATATTAGAAATGTAATATGTCGATACTATATCAAAAAGATAAAAATACCAAAAAAAAAAAAAAAAAAAAAAAGTGTCTAAAACTGCACTTTAGAGAGTCTCTGGCCATAATCACTCCAAGAAAAACAAGAAAAATTTGACCAACTACACATCATTGAGATATTACATTAAACATGTGATGTGCGTTAAGTTTGAGGGTGCTGTGGGTCTAAAAAAAAATTAAAAAATTAAAAATCCTCTTGGCACCCTCAAGGTACCATGTGGCTCCGCCACTGCCTATAGTTATCACACTGTTGGGAGCCGAATTACTGAGTGACACCACCAAGGTTTCCCAATTGTCTGGCAAAGAACTCAACACAAGTAATGCTTGCACCTCATCATCTAGTGCAAGTTTTATGGTAGACAACTCGTTCAATAATTCCTGCACATTACTTAGATACTCTGTAACACTATGTCCATCTTTGTACTTCAATTCACAAGCCTTTAATAATTGAAACAATTTTGTTTCACCCTTTTGCCTAATTGGTTTCTCTCAATCTCATTGGAAATGGTGATGATCCGTGCATATTAGAAATTCATATTTTTAAATAGTTTTATTAAAAAATCACGTGTTTCTCACAAATTATTTTAAGAAATGCTAGGTGCTCTGTTAGTGTTCTTTTTGTGTCCTCCTCATCCTAGGTTGCCTTATACTGGCTAATTAAAAAAATCACGCGAGAATACATATTAAGAGACACATGACAAATTTATAGGCTAAGTTAAAAATTTTCTTCTAATACAATTTGGAGAAAACTTGTGTTCATTGAGAACAATGAGGGCATCAATTCGGTTATTTTTGTAAACAATTTCAGGAAGAGAAAAGCAGCAAACAAAGCAAAAATAAAGAAGTGGATTGAAAGAGCCAATCGTTTGCTTGTCAATATTCATAATGTTGACTATGATGATGAAGTTGTGATGACTGAGAAATTATGAAGTGAAAGACTAAAGTAAAAGAGTTGTTACAGATACTACATTTTTTAAAAACAAAATGATTAACAAATTGCCGTCATAAAAGCAAATATTAGTTCCACAGTCAAGAAACTAACAAAAATAATTTAATCATACATAATAATGTAACAAGCTAACAACAAAGAGTAATAATTTAAAATTACTATTTTAAACAAGAGTGGTGGAATTCTACGGGGCATAAATTTCTAGTAAACTTATGTAACCCGACCTCTAAAAGTGACAGATGTCCCTTACCATATAAAAAACATATTTTGTGACATAATATAACTTGAAAATTCTTCCTAATTAAAAGAAACCCCAAGGAGATGAAAGGCAGCAGAACTCCATCCAGGTGTCAAAAGATGGAATTTTAATCTCTATGGCAAAGCTTAAACCTGTTAAGCTACAAGATTCTAAAGCCAGATGAGTTCAGAAATGTACATCAGAAAAACCATTCAAAAGAGTTTAATGACAAAAATCCAAACATTTAAACAATGGCAATCCTTGGCACACTCCTTTCCTTTCCAATTGGCCCAGTATTAATAGCAGATCCTGCATGCAACCAGAACAGAACATGCACATGACAGGCTTAGAATTACATTCAAACCATATTGTTTACGAATTCTCCGGCTTAAAGAACAATGGCGCCTTCTGTTGATGGGTTGGTCATACTTCTAACAATGCATGGAAAGACTAACAACGATGATTCCCAGCTCTGTTCATCCAAATACGTGCATATTCTCCTTTTTTCTAATGGTATCTGAAACAGTCAGATGCAAACTGATTAGAACAGATTAGCGGGAGATTACAGTGAGACACAGGTAGTATCATCAACTACATCCATTAATTGCATTCCATCAAATATATAACAGAATATGGAGCAACCAAACCCACAATATATATATTGTGGAGCATATATGATATATGGAGCAACCATTGTAATAATACATCCTCAAGATATATACGGCTGTCATAAAGTTCAAAAAAGGAAGAAAACATTGGAATCTCCTACCACTCATTCCAACCCAAATGGTCACAGGATTATCCAACTTCTTTCATTTACCTTTAGCAGCAAGAATTTGTATTCTGTGAGAAATACGATTATCCTATATATCTTTTTTTGTTGTCCGCTTTTGGAAGTGATGCACTAATATTGAATTTCAAACTCTGGTAGAAAGCAATTGACTGCATGAGAAAAGGTGGAGGTAGTTTTTCTTTTAACAAATGGGTTCCCTTTTTTTTTTTTAGATGAATTATCACCTTCATTAATAAAACAAACCAAGAACACATCAACAACTAATACATGCCTGATTAACAGACTGAAAACAACCTACACAGAGGCCAAAAAACAACAAACAGCAGAAGAAACTCTAGGTAACAGCCCAAAACAATTAAACCAAACCCTTACAGAGGGCTAAACAATAGCGTCAAATCAAAAACAAAAACCAACAAAACAGAGGAAAAAGACCCTATCCTCAAACAAGCCACATATAAAATCTGCAGCAACACTCTTATAGAGGAAACAGATTATCCTCAAAACCATAAACAAACCACAGAAAACCTGCAACATATCATCAACAAAACAGACTTTTAGACAAGTTCCATAAGGAGCAGAGTAACATATTCTCCCTAGTCCTTGGGAACTTTCCTTTCCCAACAATTCTAGCACGAACTTCCCACAATACTTTCTTCAAAATCTGCTCCTCAGTGTGTGGATGGCCTGCATGCTTAATTTCATTTCTAGTGCCCATATGTTATAAACTGCAGAACCCAAAGCAAGCCTTTAAGAGTGTTACAACTCCAAGAACTACATTCCAACTGAAGAATATCCTCCCATATAATAGGGGGATTAGCCACTTTGCATCTAGTCATACAAAACTTCCAAATTCTATAACAAAAGCTGCATTCAAAAAATAAATGGTTTCGGCTCTCCATTTGATTTCTGCAAAAACAGCATTGAATATCTCCTCTATAACCTCTACTCAGCAACCTTTCTCCTCCTGTAACCAACCTATCCTTCATGACGGTTCTCTTTTAACAATGGGGATATATTTGGTGCCAAATGGTGGCATGTTCTGACCTGGTCAAGGTTTCAATGCAACAGTATTTATTGAGGTTCACCAAAACAGGAAGAATAAAGTTCAAAAAGTAAAAAAATGAAAAAACAAGAAGAATCAAGTTCAAAGGATCATACGGAAAGTCAACGATACTATGGCATCTATGAAAAAATAGAACATACGAAAAGTCAGCCATATCAAACCAAAGTCTTGAATCAACATAATAACGGTTGATAGCTGTTAGTTGTGTACTGCTGTATGTTATATATTTGGGCTTCTCCCACATTGCTTAAGTGTGGAGAGGTTTTGATGCAGATCGGACAATCATCTGCAGCCCTTCAAAAGGCTCTATTCGGAGTCCCGTTCAAACGCCTATGTTATTTTCATTGGTTTTACGTTTTAGTCAATCCCCGTTCGAACAGATGTTTGTCCCGTTCGAACACATAGCTTTGTTTTTCGTTTTATTTATGTTAGTAGGTCCCCGTTCGAACAGCTATTTGTCCCGTTTGAACGCGTAGCTTTGTTTTGCTTAAACCGACTTTATTTCATGTTTTATTCGGTTTAGGGTTTTAGGGGTCTATAAATACATGCTTATAGCCTCCAGAAACGCCGTCGTTGATAATATATGAGTTTTGTTCAATAAGAAGACTCAGAGTTTAGCGTTCTTCTATTTTCCTTCAAAATCTAGAGAGTATCTAGCATTTTAGAGAAGATTTTTTAGATTACTTAATAGAATCGAGATCTAGAAATACCTATCCGTTCTTTCTTGTTGTTATTCGTTGCAGCCCACCAAGTCACGTTGCATCAAGTTTTAGTAATTGCCTTATATAAATAAGCCATTGTTTGTCCCATATTGCTAAGGAATGAAATATATTCTTCATGTTATCTCTATAAATAGAGAATACTCTTATGTATTCAAATAATTCTATAAAAGTAAAAGATGTAGCCTATAGGGCTTTAGTATATAGATGTTGGCATATTGCCGAACGACCTTAATCTTGTGTCTCTTTATTTATTCCGCTTTATATTTTCACATTCTAAAATCTATTATGTATTGGACCTCCATCAATCGTCCTTCTAAAAATCGTGAGGCTGCTCTCCTGCATGAACATCATAACACTGCTTCCATTTCCGTTGAAGTTCTCTATTATCACATAATTAATTAAATTGATAAATTTATTTTCAAAAAGAATAGTGACTATATATATATTGTTTCAACAACGAAAAGACCAAAGGACTACCTATTTATAATTAGGTGCTGCAAATGTAAAAAGTGAGAATATAAATGAAAAGGGAAAGAAAAGTATACCTGCAAAATGGGTCTTTGGATGATATCAATAGTAATTAGATGCTGATCGAGTTGGGACGAAAATCAACTGAACCGATCACAAGCTTACACCTAACCGTCATCTGCAATTCTCGAAGCGTTTGTGCCAATTCTGGGTTGGGACCTAACACCTCCACCTTTTGCAAGGCAGTCAAACTCCATAGTTCCGGAGGGAGCATGGTCAAATCACGGCATCCGCAGAGAAACAAATATCTAAGGCATGGCATTGCACCTTCCTCTTGTTTCCATTCATAAAAGTCATACAAAGTTTGCAATTTAAGGACTTGGAGTCTAGGAAATGAATCTTCAAAGACGTGCAGATTACTAATATCGTGACACCTTTTTATTTTCAGTATCCGAAGATTGGGAAGGTTTCCCAGCATGACGCCACCTTCTGTTAACGGGAGTTCTCTTAAGGTTAGTTGAGTGATTGTCAATGGAAATAAACTCGAATCACTAGGAAACATTTTGGATCCCACGATTTTCAATTTTTGAAGATAACGTAACTGGTGAAGGCCTTCCAACAATTCTACTGCTTTTCTGTTTTCTTCAGAATTCAACCGCTCGCAAATAAATCCTATTGTTAGTTCCCTTAGACAAGGAAACTTGTCCAGTGCGACAGCAAAAGTTTGCTCTCCGTCATACCAATATGTTAAAGTGGAAAGGACTTGGAGGTTCCGTAGAACTTCATCCAACTGGTAAGGCAACGGCATGACGTCTTCCAGATATAGAGTCCTTAAACGCTGCAGCTTAAATATCCCGCTTACTCTAATTGGTACTAGAGAAACAAAATCAGGATTTAGAGATAGAGATATTGAAATGGCAAGTGTTTCTAGATTCCTAAGGTTACCAAAGCAATCTGGAATAACACTTTCTGACGCAGATAATACTATACTCAAGTACCTCAAGTGGATCATTGTTTCTATGCTTTTGGGAATATTGGAGTGGAGTATTATACACTCCAAACTAAGCACCCGAAGCAACTTGAAGTTTTCGACCAACATATTCAAGTCTCTATCTTCGACTTCGCAAAATAACAACAAAGAACGAGCACATGGAGGATGAGAGAAGTTTGGGAAATTGTATAGTGGAAAGCTATCATCACCGTGGAAGGATAGTCTACGAGATTTGATGGGGAATGAAAGGTTACCTGCTCTAAATAGCTCAAGAAATTTGTCTTCCTTGCTCTCGGATAAGCAGAGGTCTCGTAGAAGATCATGAATACGACATTTCTTTAGGCCAACATCTGCCTCCCTCCAACTCACTTGGATCAAGCTTCGATCAATGAGCTCCTCCAAATAGTCTTCGGCAACATCCTCTATGCTTCTATTGCCAGTGTGCTGTATGAATCCCTCAGCTGTCCATAGGCGAATCAATTTCCTTACAGTGATCTCAAAGTCTTCCGGGTATATACCAAAATACAAAAAGCATGGTTGCAAGCGTCGAGGTAGATTTGTGTAGCTTAAGGCCAAAATGTCTTTGCAGATTGGATTAGCCTCAGTAAGGTACCAATTTACATGGCCAATTAATTTGGACCATTCTCGGGATGTCTTATTTCTATTTGCTAAAAGGCCTCCTAAAACCACAATGGAAAGTGGTAAGCCCTGACAATCTTCTGCAATTTTTCTCCCTAGAGTTTCTAACTCGGGAGGACATGTTCTTCCCCGAAACACTTTCTTACTAAAGAGCTCCCAACTTTCGTCTTTGTCAAGAAATGGGAGAAAGTAGGGAGGAGTAGAGCTTGTATGTGAAGCTACTTCTTTTATGCGGCTGGTGATCAATATTCTGCTTCCATTCAAGTCATCAGGAAAAGCTGATCTTACTTCATCCCAAACTTCAATATTCCAAATGTCGTCCATGACTATTAGGTACCTCTTTCTTAGCAAGCATTTGAACAACTTCCCTTTTAATTCGTCTACACCCATGTCTTCTAGTATTTTCCACTTCTTACGTATTTGCATCTCTTTCAAAATTTTAAGCAAGAGCTCTCTAATTCTAAAATCTTGAGAAACATACACCCATGTACAGAACTCAAAGTGCCTCTTGACGCAAACATTATTGTAGATTTTCCGGGCAAGAGTTGTCTTCCCCAGACCTCCCATTCCAATGATCGAAATGACATCACACTTACGATCGCCTTCAATAAGTTGCTCCACCAGTGTCGATGAGTCATCAACAAAGCCCACCACGTCATCTTCCTCAACTTCTCTCCTACGCCTGTGTAGTGCCTCCGTCGCCACTGCCGCCTCTGCATCTACACTCTCTGTAGCTCTTTCAATGCCATACTTTTCTCTATTGTTGTAGATTTTATTGATTTCATTCTCGATGCCTGCAATCTTATTTCGAACTTCCCGAAGCATCATTGCGTGCATGGGGCTATGAAATATCCTCTCCACTAGGCTCCGCCTCCTGTGCTCTGCAACCTTGAGGATATACATATCAATAACATCCTCAGCCTCGTAAGCCACCTCCCTGATCTGTCCGATTACCTCCTTCACTATTGGATGCTCATTCCGTTTTCCCACGGAGCTCTCCAGGAAGATATTTATCAGCCTAAGCTCCCTATGGAGTGACTTGACTTGATCCTGCACTCCACCAAAGAAATTTGCTTCCTTTTCGAGTTGCTGGGACAAGTACTCTACGAGGAAATTAACAACATAGTCGGCCATATTTCCTTATAATACTCCCTCCCTTAAATCTGCTAGAAATGTTGGAAAGCTGCTAACAAACTGTTTGTCTCTCTCTCTCACTGAATTTGGTGTTTACTGTTTCTTGGTTGCAGATGGTAGTGATAATTAAGAGAAAAGAAATAAGAGGAAAGGAAGCAGACCCTCAGAGATGTGAAGAAAGGGTTGCTCAGTATGGTTGTTGGAAAGACATTGACAGCCTACAGAGAAGCCATTTTTGGTTGATTGTGGGAAAGCTGCGGTTGGTGGGCAGGGAAAGAGAAGAAGGAATGCAGAGTTCAAAAGATGGTTATTAGGAAAGCAGCTCCCCACTCCTTAACGAGGAAGATAAATAAGAGTTGTGCCATTTCCATGGAGAAAAGCAGCAAACAAAACAAAAATAAAGAAGTGGATCGAAAGAGCCAAATATTCACCTATATAATAATACTCGGGTTTAATTTGGTTAGTGATTGAAAGATTTGCTTGTCAATGTTCATAATGTATTGTTGACTACGATGATGAAGTTGTGATGATAAGGAAATTATGAAGTGAAGACTAAAATAAAAGAATAGTTATAGATACTGCAGTTTTTTAAAACAAAATTAGTAAAGCAAATATTAATTCCACAGTGAAAAAGAGTAAAAAAATATATATATTTTAAATGATATAGAAAAAGAATAGATAACCGAATGTATAGTGCCTTTCCAAACATATTAGCCAAACTATATAAACTTGATTTTGATTAACTATTTTACACAAAAATTTAGAAAAACAAACGTGAATGGTAAGGATCCATTTGACAATCAACTTTCCAGTGACTCATACGAGAATTGGTCAAATTTAATTCTATATAGACGGCCTCTATTTTCAACTTTCATGTCTGTGTGCGAACTTACAAGGTGGTTTAGGTGGAAATGAAACAATATTTATTTCCCCATGGGAGTTTACTAGTATTTCTTCAAATTCGTGCTGCTTCGAGGAAGAAAGGATTGGTGTGCTGGAATTCAAGGCTTTTTGCATATTCTAATATTTAGGAGACGAGTACAAAATTGACTCTTTCAAACGTGTGAATTAGGAAAATGCTTCCTTGGTGCCTAGAATGGATCATATTCAAAGACAATTAGTTTATTGTAAGAGAAATAATGAAAGTACATAAAATCGAAATTATTATATTTAAAGACAACATCTCTTTCAAGTTGCTAAACATCTAATAATAATAGTTATATTTAACTATTATTATCTCCTTTTTTATCTACAGATTAGGGACCAAGATTCCCTAGAATTTTTTTTTTTCAAATTCTAGTTTCTCAAATTTTCTAATCCTACCCGTTTCTTACGTCTAAACGTCCAAAACAAGCTAATCGTTCACAATTTCAAAATCAAATTTTAAACCCATTTCTGCCAAAATCTTAATAAAAAAAAAATAAAAAAAGGACATTCAATTGAAGGATGTATCTGGATTCCCTCAAATTGAAGGGATAATTGGAGATTTTCCAACTGTTCATTTGATCTGTTCATTTTGATCAAACGCGCTGCACAATGCCATGTGTCCCACTATAAATTAAATAATAAAATATCATTTAATTTTTTAAAAGAAAATAAAATTAAAATTTTTTTTATAAAATAATATGAAATGGTTGGCCACCCCATTTTTGTCTTATCAAGTGGCTAGCTACCCCTCTTACGTCATGGGGTGGTCAAGATTAAATAATATTTTATTATTTAATTTATAGTGAAACACATGACATTTTCTAATGGGTTGAATTATTTTGAACAGTCTAAATAGACAATCGGATCGGAGATTCATTTTGAACCGTCTAAATGGACAATCGGAGAATCTCCTTCTCCGATTAACCCTTAATGGGTGGGATTCGAATCCATCAATTGAATGTGTGAGGAACTTCCAGAAGAGAGAGGGAGGGTGGAGTGGCGGTTTTGGGTTGCCACCGACAGCACGGGTACTCCCGCCGTTCTCAGGCTACGCTCACTCCACTTCCTCTGCGCCAACGCCCTTGACGCCTCGACGGAGCAATCTGGGTCTCTCTTCCATAACCTAAGCCAAACAACTGGTACCGAAATCTCTCTCTCTCTCTCTAGTTCTAGGATTTTGTGTTGATTTTATTATTATTGTTAGTTTTTCATGGAGAGGGATGGATTTTTGTTTGGTTCCAGAGAAAATTCGAGCAACAAAAAATGGAATGGGGGTTGGGTTTTTTTCTAGGTTTTGTGGACTTTCGTGTTTCATTATCTCCCTCTCTAGATTCATTTTCGCTGAAGCTCCAAAACAACCAGGTCTGTCGACTCCAACACAACACAACACCACAGACGTGATTTACCATTTTGTACATCTTCGAGGTAGGAAAATTGAAGGTGTGGGCATATAGTTACTGCCCAGATTATTTCACATTGGAGTTCCTTCTCTTTACAAGGGGTCGCAGTGAAAAAGAATGTTGTTTGATTTTACAATGTGCAGGAAGATGCAATACATGATATTCTCGATTGTGAAGCCCTTACCACCAGCTCTGTTGCTTCATTCCCAGCAGGTTTAAGGCCTGAATGCCCAGCTCCAATACTATTTCTGCAATGCTGGAGAGGGTTGGGATCAAGCCACATATTATTATATATGATGAAGTCTTGCGTTCTCAGTCTGCTCATTGGTAAATAAGAAAAAATAAGCAAACACAACACAACACAACACAACAC
Organism: Corylus avellana; assembly: GCF_901000735.1. NCBI lineage: Eukaryota > Viridiplantae > Streptophyta > Magnoliopsida > Fagales > Betulaceae > Corylus > Corylus avellana. The sequence continues at coordinate 8,426,832 of NC_081542.1, read as the reverse complement.
AACAAAACAAAAACAGAGAAGCCAATAAATACTAAGAGACCCATATCTCAAATAATTAATGATTATTTGCATGCTTACATAAAAGCAAAAGGTTGGCCAGAGTGCAATGTCCATAACATCATAAAAGATCATCATTGCAAAATGAAAAGAGAGCAACTCTCTCATAATTTATTTCACAAACAAGCTAGGCATGTTTTCACTGAACAAATTAATCACTACTATAAAATCTAGAAACAATATGGAAAGGACCTATCAAAAAATCAACGTAGAAGGAAATAAATCATAATCCATAAGTACACAATAAGTACACAATCGGAAACCGGCACGGCCAAAGCTCAATATTTCAGACATATTCAACCTAAAAAAATTGTATAAACCATAAGTACACAATCGGAAACCAGCTAGAATCACTCAAAGGGACTGGAAAAAAGAAAAAAAGACTGGTGCCGTGGGGCTGTTTAGCTTGGGTGAGAGAAAGACAAAAGACTAGATAGAAAAGCAAAGAATAAAATAATTTAATCATACATATATAATAATGTAACAAGCTAACAACAAATAGTAATAATTTAAAATTATTATTTTAAACAAGAGTGGTGGAATTTCATAAGACATAAATTTCATACAAATTAGGTTCTAGTAAACTTATGCAACCAGACATCTAGAAGTAACGCATGTCACTTGCTATATAAGGAGGACATTTCTAACATGTTTAAAGGCTGGGTTGTAAGCAGATCCTGCAACCAGAACAGAGCATGCACAAGAGGCTTAGAATTACAATTCAAACCATATTGTTCACGAATTCTCCGGCTTAAAGAACAATGGCGCCTTCTGTTGATGGTTGGTCATACTTCTAACAGCACATGGAAAGACTAAAAACGATGATTCCCAGCCCTATTCATCCAAATAGGTGCATATTCTCCTTCTTGTTGTTGAGAAACAGGGGACGTAAAACAGAGCACTCCAGCCTTACCAAACCGAAGTCTTTCAATCAGCAGAATAACGGTTGATAGCCGTTAGTTATGTACTGCTGTATTGGTCCTCCATCAATCCCCCTACCTCCTAAAAACCACATGATAACAGTAATTGAAGGGGACGACTTCATGAAAGCAATAGAGAGGAACACCATTTCCATTTCCGTTGAAGTTCTATATTATCACATAATTAATTAAATTGATAAATTTATTTTCAAAAAGAAAGTTAGTGACTATATATATATTGTTTTCAACAACGAAAAGATCAAAGGACTACATATTTATAATTAGGTGCTGCAAATGTTAAAAGTGAGAGTAGAAATGAAAAGAGAAGGAAACTATACCTGCAAAATGGATGATATCATTACTTGAACCCACGGATCAGTAATATTTAGCTGAACCGATCACTAGCTTACACCTAACCGTCATCTGTAATTCTCGAAGCATCCTTGTCAATTCGAAATTGTAATCTAACACCTCCACCTTTTGCAAGGCAGTCAAACTCCATAGTTCCGGAGGGAGCATTGTCAAACTGCGGCATCCTGCGATAACCAAATATCTAAGGCATGGCATTGCACCTTCCTCTTGTTTCCATTCTTTAACTTGTTCCAAACATTGCAATTTAAGGACTTCGAGTCTAGGGAATGAATGATCTCCAAAGACGTGCAGATTTCTAATACTGTCACACCCTTTTATTTTCAGTATCCGAAGATTGGGAAGGTTTCCCAGCACTGTCATGCCGCCACCTTCTGGTAACCGAAGATGATGTTTTAAGGTTAGTTGAGTGATTGTCAATGGAAATGAACTCGAATCACTAGGAAGCATTGGGAATTCCTCGATTTTCAATTTTTGAAGATAATGTAAATGGTGAAGGCCTTCCAAAAAATCTACTGCTTTGTTCGCTTCTTCAAGATTCAAGCACTTGTCGATAAATCGTATTTTTAGTTCCCTTACACAAGGAAACTTGTCCAGTGTGACAGCAAAAGTTTGCTCTCCATCATCCCAACTTGTTGAAGTGGAAAGGACTTGGAGGTTCCATAGAACTTCATCCAACTGGTAAGGCAACACGAACCTATCCAGATACAGATTCCTCAAACGCTGTAGCTTAAATATCCCACTTACTCGACAATCTAACAAAAAACGTCCACCCTCTATGACAAGTGTTTCTAGATTCCTAAGGTTACCAAATGAATCAGGAATAACAATTACCATAGATAATTTTATCCTCAAGTACCTCAAGTGGATCATTATTTCTATGCTTCTGGGAATTGAGTCGAGTACTATACACTCCAAATTAAGCACCCGAATCAACTTGAAGTTTTTGACGAACAAATTCAAGTCTCTATCTCCGACATCGCCAAAGATCAACAAAGAACGAGCACATGGAGGATCAAAGAAGTTTAGGACATTGTATAGAGGAAAGTTACCATCACCATGGAAGGATAGTCTACGAGATTTGATGGGGAATGAAAGGTTACCCGCTCTAAGTAGCTCAAGAAATTTCTCCTCCTTGCTCTTAGATATGCAGAGGTCTCGCAGAAGATCATGAATACGACATTTCTTTACACCTTCATCTATTGCCCTCCTACTCACTTGGATCAAGCTTCGATCAATGAGCTCCTCCAAGTAATCTTCGGCAACATCCTCTATGCTTCTATTGCCAGTGTGCTGTATAAATCCCTCAGCTGTCCATAGGTGGATCAATTGCCTTACAGAGATCTCAAAGTCTTCTGGGTATACACCAAAATACAAAAAGCATGGTTGCAAGCGTCGAGGTAGGTTGGTGTAGCTTAAGGCCAAAATGTCTTTGCAGATTGGATTAGCCTCAGTAAGGTACCAATTTACATTGCCAATTAATTTGGACCATTCTCGAGATGTCTTCTTTCTATTTGCTAAAAGGCCCCCTAAAACCACAATGGAAAGTGGTAAGCCACGACAATCATCTGCGATTTTTCTCCCTAGAGTTTCTAACTCGGGAGGACATGTTCTTCCCCGAAACACATTCTTACTAAAGAGTTCCCAACTTTCGTCTTTGTCAAGAAATCGGAGAAAGTAGGGAGGAGTAGAGCTTGCATGTGAAGCTACTTCTTTTATGCGGCTGGTGATCAATATTCTACTTCCATTCCAATCATCAGGAAAAGCAGTTCTTGCCTCATCCCATAATTCAGTTTTCCAAATGTCGTCCATGACTATTAGGTACCTTTTTCTTTGCAAGCATTTGAACAACTGCTCTTTTAATTTTTCTACACCCATGCCTTCTAGTGTCCTCCACAAATCTGATATTTTTATACCCATTTCTTCTTCTAATATCCTTTGCAGTTCTGATGTTTTCATCTGTTTCAAAATTTTAAGCAAGAGCTCTTTAATTCTAAAATCTTGAGATACATACACCCATGCACGACACTCAAAGTGCCTCTTGACGCCAACATTGTTGTAGATTTTCCGTGCAAGAGTTGTCTTCCCCAGCCCTCCCATTCCAATGATCGAAATGACATCACACTTACGATCCCCTTCAGTAAGTTGCTTCACTAGTGTCGATGTGTCATCAACAAAGCCCACCACGTCATCTTCCTCAACTTCTCTCCTACGCTTGTGTAGTGCCTCCGTCGCCGCTGCCGCCGCTGCATCTACACTCTCTGTAGCTCTTTCAATGCCATACTTTTCTCTGTTGTTGTAGATTTTATTGATTTCATTCTCGATGTCTGCAATCTTATTTCGAACTTCCCGAAGCATCATTGCGTGCATGGGGCTATGAAATATCCTCTCCACTAGGCTTCGCCTCCTGTGCTCTGCAACCTTGAGGATATACATATCAATAACATCCTCAGCCTCGTAAGCCACCTCCCTGATCTGTCCGACTACCTCCTTCACTATTGGATGCTCATTCCGTTTCCCCACAGAGCTCTCCAGGAAGATATGTATAAGCCTAAGCTCCCTATGGAGTGACTTGACTTGATCCTGCACTCCACCAAAGAAATTTGCTTCCTTTTCGAGTTGCTGGGACAAGTACTGTACGAGGGAATTAACAACATGGTCGGCCATATTTCCTTATAATATTGCCTCCCTTAAATCTGCTAGAAATATTGGAAAGCTGCTAACAAACTGTTTGTCTCTCTCTCTCTCTCTCTCTCTCACTGTATTTGGTCTTTACTGTTTCTTGGTTGCAGATGGTAGTGATAATTAAGGAGAAAAAGAAATAAGAGGGAAGGAAACAGACCCTAGCTCAGAGATGTGAAGAAAGGGTTGCTCAATTTGGTTCTTGGAAAGACATTGAAAGGTCTACAGAGAAGCCATCATTTTCGGTTGATTGGGCATTTTCAAGTTGTTTTCAAAAAGTAAAGATGAGTAGTGCTATTTTCACTCACTATCCTTTTATCTTTTCTTTTTGGGGTCGACGTTGTTGCCGCCACGTAAGATTGATCACGGGGATACGTCACAAACTGACCCCATATATGAATTTATGAGGCACCAGGGCTAGAGCCATTCACACTTGGCTGCATTCATATTTAAGCTAAGCAAACTCTTAACCACTTTAACTAGCCAAATGTGAGGTCTTTTTTGCTTCATGGCCTGGAGTTCTCTTAGATAGTTGGGATATTGCAGAGATAATAATATTGTGTTTCCTCTAGAACATACATTTTCTTCCGATTCACTTTATAGCATGGTACCACCGCTTCATGAAGTGTGGCCTCCAACCAATTGATCTACTCATTGGAGACAATACTATGTACTTTTTAAACATATGGAAAATGCATATTTTTAAATCATTTTATTACAAAACCACATATTTTATTTAAAAAATCATTTGCCTTTTACTGGCTAACTAAGAAATCATATAAATACATGCAATAATAACACATGACAAATTTATAGACTGGGTTGAAAAAACATTCCTTTCAAGTGCATCTTATGTTACTTAAAAGCAACATTGGGGTATGGTATTCATTTTCGACCAATCACAAATGTGCCTTCTTGCTTATTCTGATGATGATTGGGCCAGGTGCCTTGACGATCGCCGTCCACATGGGC
>NC_081542.1:8393508-8421732 GCF_901000735.1 Corylus avellana | reverse complement strand
GGAAATGCTCAAGAGAAATTTTATTAATATGCGCAGACACTCTATTAATATGAGGGGGGGGGTGGATCTTCAGACTTAACATAATAACAAAAGATGAAACAAATAGTAACTTCGTACTAAATCAGCAACATCTCCCATACGCCATATTGTTCCCAAATGTGCCAGCTCAAAATGGCTTGGCAGCATTGATGATATGCCAGTTTAAAATAATGGTACCTCTCTCACCCTATAAGAACAGGATGAATGGAGCAGGCATGGGTTCTAAAACCATAGGTGCTTGTGTAACTTTCTGATAAAATATATATATATATATATATATATAGACGCTACCAACAAAGCTATGAAATGTTAACCAACAGGCCCTGTAAATTTTATTATAGGCATCCTAGAATTGAATTGTTATTAGTATTTTTGTTATAATAATAATTATTGTTGTAAGTATTATATAACTATTATCATTACTACTACTATTATATTATTTGCGCTTGGACAGTACAAAATCAAAATAACTAGAATTGACTTCATGATGACTGTACCTTTCATTTCGCCCTTGGGGTTGACGATAACACCAGCATTATCTGCACTCGTAAAAAGAGCTCATGATCAGAAAACTTGAGGAACAGAAAGAGATTCTCCTAAGAAAATTCTGATCAAGAAATAAGACAATTTTAACAACAGATGCAAGAAGATAATACACCAGAAATTATGTTCATGACAAGCATGTAATACAATCTAAACTATAGGTACTAGTTTAGATGCACGAAACTACCATGCAAAGATGTTAGGTAATATAAATACTGAGTTAAGGTGTATTGTTAATTCCAAAAATGCCTCTACATAGTCCCAAAGAAGATGCATTAGTTTCACTAATATATTCATGATTGCCATGCCACAACAATTAGTATGATATTGAACGAGAGCAAGCATCATAATTACCTATAGCTTTCTAATGCCTAATTGCCTATAGACTAGGTTGTTTTTTTTTTTTTTTAAAAAAAAAAGTAAATAATCTGTTATAAAATATAGAACAAACCAATAATATAGAACCTTCCAAAATAGAAGTTTGCGCATTCTAACCTGTTGTTAGGCAAAATAGGTCCTATTATCTAAACTCCTTATGACTTCTTAACAACCAAACAAATGATATAAGCCTATCCTTATCAACATATACAGAAAAATAGCAACCTTCGAAGTACATAAAAACACCATCCTTTCGGCGCCACGGCTTGCACTGCCTCACAATAACAGCGGGCAAGACCTTCTTTCGGAGATCAGGCTTCCCTTTCTTGACAGTTGCCATCACCATGTCGCCAACACATGCTGACGGCAGGCGGTTGAGGCGACCCTTGATCCCCTTCACAGAGATAATGTAAAGGTTCTTGGCCCCAATGTTGTCTGCACAATTCATAGTTGCTGCCACTGGAAGACCCAGTGACATCCGGAACTTGTTCCCAGCACTTCCTCCACGTCCTGGAAATCAATAAATATAAACAATCATGAAAAAAATGAATGAAACCCATATCCCATATTTCTTCTTTGGGAAAAGTTCAAAAAACACAAAAAGAGTTTCATAATCTCGCTCAGCTAATTCTAATGACTCTTTCCACAATTTTTAAGTCTCTCCTAAAATACCACTAAGTCGCTGTTGCTTTGCAGACAAAATTTGGGGAAACAATTTTTTTTTTATATATATATAAGTAGGGAAACAAAAAGTGAAAAAGCATGAGGAAAATTTGAGGCGAAACGTATAAACTGTGTGCGCTTCCAGCAACCAAAGAGAGTGAGAAAGCAAGAAACCAGAACCAAATGATTACCTAAACAGAGAATAAAAGGCAAAAGCAAACTGAAATCCAAATGCTCTATTTCGTTGCTAGGAATAGGGAAACATAATAAAAAAAATCCACTAGCTTCAGACAAAAGTAATTTTGAGAAGAAAAAAATAAACTGTTGCTGAAGAGAGCCAAATACAGCTCCGAAACATGGCCTAATTTTTTGGAACCAAAATTCAGAGAGACAATCCCATTTCTTTTCTACACTTTTCTTTCCACAGTTTTCTGAGCATCCAAACAGAGAATAACACTAAAACTTAATCAAGAGAGAGAGAACTATGATTAGAATCGTTGCCATTTACTATGTTCAAAGATTAGAGTCGGATTGAGATCCACAACAATTGTCTGCTCGAATTGTTAGTAATTTAGACAATTAATATGAGAATACTCATATGAAACCCACCTATCAGGATAAGTGGCCGAATAGCCCAAAATTTATTTGATAAGTAGGTTCCATATGAGTGCCAAAATTGTTAGCAATTCAAATTGCTAATTGCTGTCGATCCTTGTCCAAAAGAGTCCGCTGCCATTTACTATGTGCAAGCTATATATTATCTTCTAATATTTATTTTCTTTGTAGGTAATAGCATCTTGAAACAAATTTTAAAAATACAGTTGCTCTCCAAATTATATCTTAAGAGCAGTCAACTATAATTTTGCCAGTTTTTTCCACAACCTATAAGTTTCAATCCTTGGTTTCTGCCCCATAATGTATCTCATTTTTATTCTAAACTAGCAACCAACTTGCTAGTGTCTTCGCTTGACCAAAACATTTATTTAATCTTCTTCACACGGCAAAGCTAATTAATTTCTTTCCCAAGCCAATTTTGCTCTTCTGGTTTGTTATAATCTCAAACACAAGAAAACAAAATGAAGTTTGTGATACTATATAAATTGTAAGCCAAGAATTGTATTTTCTTGCCGCGGGGGCAAAAGACTCGGCCCGTTTGGTAAAATTTTGAGAAGTGTTTTACAGGATTTCGTGCGATTGGTTTCAATGCGATTGTTTCCTTCGTGTTGATGATTCTGGTGCATGTATCAATGAGCTATGCTACTTCACTTGTAAGTTTGTAGTGATTTAGAATATATATATATTTGTCTGATTTAAGGGTAAATTAAGGTGATAATTTTGAGTGTTCTTGATCTCTTGCAGACATGGATACCATCAGCTTACTTCCCAATATACATACACAACATGCATAGGGCAAAGCACGGAAGTGATTCAGGGACTTGCGAGTTACGATACAGAGGGAAGGTGAGATATATGAACACCCAATTGACATTCTCTAGGTCCTTTCCAAATTGCAAATATAGTATTACTTTAATGCATCTTGTTTATCTCATCAACTTTATATAGAGCTACCTAATAAACCCTAAAATGTCCCCAATTTGATTGCAGGGTCATCCCTGCATATCTTGAGAACATGCTCAGCAAATATGCTCGTACACTTCCTGACAAGCTTACACTACAGGAGCTCTGGCACATGACTGAGGCTAACTGTAACACATTTGATTTCTTTGGCTGGTCTCTCTCTCTTTCTTTCTCCTTGATTCACTGCGTTTTAAATATTAATTAAATTATTAAATCAATTATTTTCTATATGGTTAAGCTTTTAGAATATATAAGTGGTGATTTAACATGCACACGAAGAAACCCTCTAAAACGTGTAGTTAATTAATCTCTGCTTATATATTGTTTCAGGATCGCAAGTAAACTGGAATGAGGAATTCTTTATGTTCTTGCAAAAGATGAAGAAGGTTTCTTAGCTAAAGAAGCTGTGAGGTGTTGCTTTGATGGAAGCTTGTTTGAATATTGTGCCAAGGTTCAAAAGAGCCCTCCTATTGGCAAGGTGGCATGATGCTCCAATTATAAGACGACATGCAATGCAAGCATCTTTGTGTTGGTTATTGGAACATTGGAACATATACATTTCTTTGAAGATTGAGGAATAGATATGCTTGTATTCCTTTCTTTTGTTAGGTCAGAAGTGCTTTGCCTAATTAAGGGGTGGTTTATTTGCCTTTTATCATAGCAGTGAAGAATAAATGAACTAAAATAATGTAGAGTTTTTCCAATTCCTAGAGCTGCAATTAAATAAATTAACTAAAATTTGTCCTTATATAAAATTCCAACCATTGATTCTTACACACACAAGCTTGAAAACACACACAAAAACGATATATCTGGATCAAACAAAAGCATCACACACAAACAATGCTAACAAGGTGGCAATTATGGAGTCTCTCCAAAGCCTCAAGAAGATAACAATGATGACTCTTAATTAGCTCTATTTGGTCTCTTCTCCTTCTTGTAGCAGAATCCTACATATGCTGAAAAACAGGGGACGTAAACAGACAACTCCAGCCTTATCAAACCAAAGTCAGAATCACATAATTAATTAAATTGGTGAATTTATTTACAAAAAGAATATTAGTGACTATATATATATATATATTGTTTTCAACAACGAAAAGATCAATGGACTACATATTTATAATTAGGTGCTGCAAATGTTAAAAGTGAGAATAGAAATGAAAAGAGAAAGAACAGTATACCTGCAAAGTGGATGATATCATTACTTGAACCCACGAATCAGTAATCAGATGCTGGACGAACCGATCACTAGCTTACAGCTAACCGTCCTCTGCAATTTTTGAAGCATCTTTTCCAATTTTGGGTTGGGGCTTGACACCTCCACCTTTTGCAAGGTAGTCAAACTCCAAAGTTCCGGAGGGAGTATGGTCAACTTACGGCATTTGCTGATAACCAAATATCTAAGGCATGGCATTGCACCTTCCTCTTGTTTCCATTCTTCAAAGTAATCCAACCTTCGCAATTTAAGGACTTCGAGTCTAGGAAATGAATCCCCAAAGACGTGCAGATTACTAATAGCACAGCTTTTTATTTTCAGTATCCGAAGATTGGGAAGCTTTCCCAGCACTGTCATGCCGCCACCTTCTGCTAACCCAACGTTTCTTAAGGTTAGTTGAGTGATTGTCAATGGAAATGAAATCAAATCACTAGGAAGTATTGGGAATTCCCTCATTTTCAATTTTTGAAGACAACCTAACTGGTGAAGGCGTTCCAACAATTCTACTGCTCTTTCGCTTTCTTCAAAATTAACGTTACCGTATTTGTTTATAAATCGTATAGTTAGTTCCCTAACACAAGGAAACTTGTCCAGTGCGACAGTAAAAGCTTGCTCTTTAACATACCAAGATATTGAAGTGGAAAGTGTTAGCGTGAGTTGTCATCCGGAATTATTATGGGAAGAAAGATCCTGGATTGCCAATCACTACGTATAAGGATTGATTGGCAATCTCCCATATAAGAATGAGATCCTTTATTCTTGCCTTGAAATTAGCTTAGCCGAGAATAGGTTCAATTGTAATGCTATTTATACATGATTATTCAATGTAAAGATATGTGGAAAAAAAATATATACAGAATTCTTCCTCTGTTTTTTGTCATGGTATCAGAGCAGGTTTTTGATCCTTTCACCTACAGTTTTTTTCAATACTAATTCCTTCCATCTACTTTACCCATAACCATGAGCGGCACTGACCAACCTGCCGACAATCCAACATCCATCCTTACCGAATTAACCACTAGAATGAATGAAGTTTTGACCAAAGCTTCAGCTCCAACCCAGATCACCGACACAACTGCTGCTCCAATTGGCATTAAGTTGGATGGCTCCAACTATGCCCTCTGGTCCCAAGTTGTCGAGATGTATATCTCAGGCAAAGACAAATTGGGATATATTAATGGCGATATCCATCAACCTCCACAAACAGATCCATCCTTTCGAAAGTGGCGCACAGACAATGCCATTGTCAAAGGATGGTTGATCAATTCCATGGAACCATCACTGATCGGGAACTTCATCAGATTTCCAACCGCAAAACTGGTGTGGGATTCCATTGCGACCACCTACTTTGACGGAAGTGATACATCTCAGGTGTATGATCTCCGGCGACGTGTGACTCGGCTGAAACAAGCAGGTGGCTCTCTTGAAAAATATTTTACTGACCTCCAGGGCCTATGGCGCGAGATTGATTTTCGCCGACCAAACCCGATGGAATGTGTGGCTGATATTAAGCACTACAACGACATGCTTCAGGAAGACCGGGTGTATGTCTTCTTGGATGGCTTGGATGATCGGCTTGATAAAATTCGAGGGGACATACTACAGATGAAACCTTTCCCTACTATTGAACAAGCGTACGCTCATGTTCGTCGGGAAGCTGTCCGGCAGGCAGTTATGATCACAGGTGATTCTAGTGATAATCCGGGAGCAGTCTTGGCTTCGAAGAGCTTCAGGTCTGGACAGAATATCCCATCCTCGACCAAGTCTCTCTCTCTCGGCAATGGGAAAGGCAGCAACCCTTCTCGACCACGAATTCCCTCTGATGGAACCAAGTGTTCACATTGTGGAAATTCGAAACATACCAGAGACACTTGCTTCAAACTACACGGATATCCTGACTGGTGGAATGAACTTCAGGCTCGAAAACGCCGTGATGCTGGCTCGGATGGAGGAACTGGTCAGGCTGCAGTGGCTACAACAGAACCATGTCTCTCTCTCGTCGAGACGTCTAAAGGAGATGCACTGGCCACGGATCCAGGTAAATGTAGTTCTGCTCTTTGTAGCTCCTCTCGAGATGATGATAACGGCTCGTGGGTGGTTGACTCTGGAGCATCCGACCACATGACATTTGATGCCACAGACTTTGCACAAACATCTCAACCACGGCGAACGTGTATTGCAAATGCAAATGGGGTTCTTTCTCCAGTCACAGGGGCCGGCACGGTCAACCTATCACCTACTCTATCACTAACCCATTGTTTACTTGTTCCCTCTCTGTCACATAAGTTACTATCTGTGAGTCAGATTACCACAGCCATGAATTGTGTCGTACTCATGTATTCTACTTTCTGTTTGCTTCAGGATATTCTTACCAAGGAGATCATTGGGCGTGGTACTAAGCGGGGGGGGCTCTACTATGTGGATGATCTCAGTGTGGGACGTGCAAATCACATGCATCATCCAGTTGACGACAAAAAACGACAGATTTGGCTATGGCATCTCCGGTTAGGACATCCATCATTTGGTTATATGAAACATTTATTTCCTGATTTATTCTCCAACATGTCACTATTTGATTTCAAATGTGAAACATGTATTCTGGCTAAGAGTCATAGAGCTACTTATCCTTTGAGCATGAATAAAAGTAATGTTCCTTTTGCTTTGATTCACTCCGATGTATGGGGTCTGTCTCCCGTTTCTACAACATCTGGAAATCGTTGGTTTGTGATATTTATTGATGATTGTACTCGCATGACCTGGCTTTACTTGTTAAAACACAAAAATGAGGTACTCCGTGTTTTTCAGTCATTCCACACTATGGTTCAAACTCAATTTTCTGCTAAGATTCAGATTCTTAGATCAGATAACGGCGGTGAATATGTGAACCACCAGTTTCATGAATATTTCCAAAGTCACGGTCTTATTCATGAAACTTCTTGCCCTCAGACTCCTCAGCAGAACGGGGTGGCTGAGAGAAAAAACCGGCATATTCTTGAAACTGCTCGGGCTTTATTACTTGGAGCCCATATGCCCAGTAGACATTGGGGTGATGCCGTTGCCACAGCTGTGCATCTTCTCAATCGGATGCCCTCCAAAGTTTTGGATTTTAAGACTCCCTTACATACGCTATCTACGTATGTCACCTTACCTACAATGTTAATGATTCCACCCCGAGTCTTTGGATGTGTTGCATTTGTCCATCTCCATAAGACCCAGCGCACGAAACTGGATCCTTGTGCCATCCGCTGTTGTTTCTTAGGGTATGCCTTACATCAGAAAGGATACCGTTGCTATGATCCAGCCAATGACCGCTCCTACGTGACTATGGATGTCACTTTTTTGGAAACGGAACCATTCTTCCCCTCTCCAGTACCCAACTCTGCTCGTCAGGGGGAGATCCATAGTGAAGAGCCGAATTGGTTGAGATTGGACTGGGCAAGAGTTAACGAGGCTGAAATCCACGATCATGAAGAAGTTAACAACGAAGAGGAGGTTCACGAAAGAGAACCACATACAGGACTGGATATGTCTGCAGAGATTGAGCCAGACCCCAGAGAAGTTTCTACACTACCTGAAGCTGAAAGAGACACCCCCCACGCCTCAGTACCCGAAGGCCCATCTCCTGAGAATATCCCCGAGGTAAACTCCCCAACTATACCTCAAAACTCTAGTAATATGGATACCTCTGTTGGCTATACTTTACCTTTCAGGCATAATCGTGGCAAACCACCTAGTCGATATTCCCCAGATGTTGGAGAACGAAGCTCAAAGTATCCAATTGCCAACTATGTGTCCACAAAGAGGCTATCCAAACCACTCAAGACATTTGTACATGACCTTTCCTCATACCGGGTCCCTACAGAAATCCATGAAGCACTAGCAGACCCTAAATGGACTCAGGCTGTGAAGGAAGAAATGGAGGCATTGCTGAAAAATGAAACATGGACTCTAGTCCCTCTACCGAAAGAAAAAAAAGACAGTGGGTTGTAAATGGGTGTTCTCCATCAAACACAAAGCAGATGGCTCAATAGACCGATACAAAGCTCGGCTAGTAGCTAAAGGCTACACGCAGACATACGGTGTAGATTATCAAGAGACCTTCTCACCAGTGGCAAAATTAAACACGGTTAGAGTACTGTTGTCTATTGCAGCAAACCATGATTGGCCATTGCACCAGTTTGACGTGAAAAACGCCTTCCTCCATGGTGATCTTGAGGAAGAAGTTTACATGGATGTTCCACCGGGCTACGCAGCAAACTCTAAGTCTAAAGTGGTATGTAAATTACAAAGGGCACTGTATGGTTTAAAACAATCACCAAGAGCATGGTTTGGGCGATTTAGCTTGGCAATGAAGAAGTATGGTTACAACCAGAGTAACTCAGACCATACACTATTTTTAAAACGTCAACTGGGCAAGGTCACAGCTTTAATAATCTATGTAGATGATATGATTATTACAGGCGATGACATAGAAGAAATATCAAGACTCCAAAAGCTCTTGGCGACAGAATTCGAAATGAAGGACCTAGGAGGACTTAAATATTTTTTGGGAATTGAGGTTGCTAGATCAAAACAAGGTATATTTCTTTCCCAACGGAAATATATCTTAGACCTACTATCGGAGGTGGGACTACTAGAATGTAAGCCCGCAGACACACCAATTGTCCAGAACCATAAACTTGGAGAATATCCAGACCAAGTGCCCACAAACAAAGAGAGATACCAAAGATTAGTAGGGAAACTTATATATCTCTCTCATACTCGCCCAGATATTGCCTATGCCGTGAGCATGGTAAGCCAATTCATGCATTGCCCTAGTGAGGATCACATGGATGCAGTGATCAGAATTCTTCGATACTTAAAGTCATCTCCAGGAAAAGGGCTCATGTTCTCCAGGAATGATCATCTTAGAGTTGAGGGATACACAGACGCTGATTGGGCAGGAAACATATTAGACAGAAAATCCACCTCAGGGTACTTCACGTTCGTCGGTGGGAACCTGGTTACATGGAGAAGCAAGAAGCAAAACTTGGTGGCCTTGTCAAGTGCTGAAGCTGAATTTAGAGGGATGGCTAAGGGTCTTTGTGAGCTTCTCTGGCTTAAAAGACTATTAACAGAAATTGGGTTTGCCCCAAACAATGAGATGAATCTATTTTGTGACAATAAGGCGGCAATTGCTATTTCACACAACCCTGTCCAACATGATCGAACCAAACACGTGGAGGTAGATCGACATTTCATTAAACATAATCTTGAGACCAAGATAATCCGTTTTCCGTTTATCAAGTCCGAGGATCAATTGGCAGATGTACTTACAAAGGCTGTGTGCAGCAAGGTGTTTCACAACTCACTGGACAAGTTGGGCATCAGAGACTTGTATGCACCAACTTGAGGGGGAGTGTTAGCGTGAGTTGTCATCCGGAATTATTATGGGAAGAAAGATCCTGGATTGCCAATCACTACGTATAAGGATTGATTGGCAATCTCCCATATAAGAATGAGATCCTTTATTCTTGCCTTGAAATTAGCTTAGCCGAGAATAGGTTCAATTGTAATGCTATTTATACATGATTATTCAATGTAAAGATATATGGAAAAAAATATATACAGAATTCTTCCTCTGTTTTTTGTCAGAAAGGACTTGGAGGTTCCATAGAACTTCATCCAAATGGTAAGGCAACAGCCGGAACTCTTCCAGATACAGATTCCTTAAACTCTGCAGCATAAATATCCCGTTTACGCTGCTTACTGGACAATCAAATGCAAGATGTCCAAGCTCCATGACAAGTGTTTCTAGATTCCTAAGGTTACCAAGGGAATCAAGAAAAAAACTTGCTGACGCAGATAATTCAATCCTCAAGTACCTCAAGTGGATCATTGTTTCAATGCTTTTGGGAATGGAGTGGAGTACTATACACTCCAAATTAAGCACCCGAATCAACTCGAAGTTTTTAACAAACAAGTTCAAGTCTCTATCTCCGGCATCGCCAAAGAACAACAAAGAACGAGCACACGGAGGATCAAAGAAGTTTAGGACATTGTATACAGGAAAACTACCATCACCATGGAAGGATAGTCTACGAGGTTTGATGGGGAATGAAAGGTTACCGGCTCTAAGTAGCTCAAGAAATTTGTCTTCCTTACTCTCGGATATGCAGAAGTCTCGCAGAAGATCATGAATACGACATTTCTTTATGCCTCCATCTGTCGCCCTCCTACTCACTTGGATCAAGCTTCGATCAATGAGCTCCCCCAAGTAGTCCTCGGCAACATCCTCTTTGCTTCTATTGCTAGTGTGCTGTATGAATCCCTCGGCTGTCCATAGGTGGATCAATTGCCTTGCAGGGATCTCAAAGTCTTCCGGGTACACACCAAAATACAAAAAGCATGGTTGCAAGCGTCGAGGTAGGTTGGTGTAGCTTAAGGCCAAAATGTCTTTGCAGATTGGATTAGCCTCAGTAAGGTACCAATTTACATGGCCAATTAATTTGGACCATTCTCGGGATGTCTTATCTCTATTTGCTAAAAGGCCTCCTAAAACCACAATGGAAAGTGGTAAGCCACAACAATCTTCTGCGATTTTTCTCCCTAGAGTTTCTAACTCGGGAGGACATGTTCTTCCCCGAAACACTTTCTTACTAAAGAGCTCCCAACTTTCGTCTTTGTCAAGAAATGGGAGAAAGTAGGGAGGAGCAGAGCTTGCATGTGAAGCTACTTCATTTATGCGGCTGGTGATCAATATTCTGCTTCCATTCAAGTCATCAGGAAAAGCTGATCTTACTTCATCCCAAACTTCAGTATTCCAAATGTCGTCCATGACTATTAGGTACCTCTTTCTTAGCAAGCATTTGAACAACTTCCCTTTTAATTCGTCTACACCCATGTCTTCTAGAATTTTCCACTGCTCCCGTATTTGCATCTCTTTCAAAATTTTAAGCAATAGCTCTCTAATTCTGAAATCTTGAGATACATACACCCATGCACGACACTCAAAGTGCCTCTTGACGCCAACATTATTGTAGATTTTCCGGGCAAGAGTTGTCTTCCCCAGACCTCCCATTCCAATGATCGAAATGACATCACACTTGCGATCGCCTTCAGTAAGTTTCTTTACTAGTTATTGGAAGTCCCACATTGCCTGGGTATTAAGGAGATTGTCCATTTATAAGGTGAGGGGAAACCTCAACTCTTGAGCTAGCTTTTGGGTTGAGTTAGGCCCAAGACCCATTTCTAACATGGTATCAGAGCTTAACCCAATTAAACAATCTCCTTAATACCCAGGCAATGTGGGACTTCCAACACTAGTGTCGATGTGTCATCAACAAAGCCCACCACGTCATCTTCCTCCACTTCTCTCCTACGCTTGTGTAGTGCCTCCGTCGCCGCTGGCGCCGCTGCATCTACACTCTCTGTAGCTCTTTCAATGCCATACTTTTCTCTGTTGTTGTAGATTTTATTGATTTCATTCTCGATGTCTGCAATCTTATTTCGAACTTCCCGAAGCATCATTGCGTGCATGGGGCTATGAAATATCCTCCCCATCCAGCTCCTCCTCCTGTGTTCTGCAATCTTGAGGATGAACGTGTCGATAACATCCTCAGCCTCGTAAGCCACCTCCCTGATCTGTCCAACTACCTCCTTCACCATTGGATGCTCATTTCGTTTCCCCACGGAGCTCTCCAGGAAGATATTTATAAACCTAAGCTCCCTATGGAGTGACTTGACTTGACCCTGTACTCCACCAAAGAAATTTGCTTCCTTTCCGAGTTCCTGGGACAAGTACTGTACGAGGAAATTAACAGCATGGTCGGCCATATTTCCTTATAATATTCCCTCCCTTAAATCTGTTAGAAATGTTGGAAAGCTGCTAACAAACTGTTTGTCTCTCTCTCTCACTGTATTTGGTGTTTACTGTTTCTTGGTTGCATATGGTAGTGATAATTAAGGAGAAAAAGAAATAAGAGAGAAGGAAAGAGATCCTCAGGCCTCAGGGATGTGAAGAAAGGGTTGCTCAATTTGGTTATTGGAAAGACATTGACAGTCTACAGTGAAGCAATTTTCGGTTGACTGGGGGAAAGCTGGGGTTGGTGGGTAGGGAAAGAGAAGAAGGAATGCAGAGTTCAAAAGATGGTGAATAGGAAAGCAGCTCGATCCTCTGTTTTTCTCTTACCATAAGAAGTCGTTGCTTTCTTTCTAGCCAACATCCTAGTGTTTTTTATTTCTTGGCCATTTCAACGATGGATTCCCTATAAAATAAAAAAATAGTGCTATTTCCGCTCACCATCCTTTTTGCCTTTTCTTTTTTGGGGTCGACCTCGTTGTCGACATGTAAGATCGATTCCCCGATTAAAAAACACCATCATTGATTCATTGCACCGTGAACCACGGGGATACTTCATGACCCTTACGGTTTAAACTGACCCCATATGTTGGCTGTTTCCAGCCTTCCAGGGGCACCATTGCTACAGCATTCATATTCCGGCCATTCATCATGTATGACTAAATTTTAGCTAATAGCCTAATATTAATGACTTTTTTATTTTTTATTTTTATTATTAAGTATAGATTGTTGAGCTTAGCAATGTAGCAGCTTAGCAAATTCTTAGTCACCTTGACTAGCCGGATGTAGGGTCTTTTTGCTACATTGCTCTTAGTGATATTTGTAGAAATAATAATATTCTGTGTAGGAATGATATTCATCTTGGACATATATTTTTCTTCCAATTCATTTTATTTTTAAATAGTTTTATTAAAAAATCACGTGTTTTTCACATATTATTTAAAAAACCATGTGTTTTGTAATGGCTAATATAAAATCTTGTGAGAACACATGTTAAAAGGACATAACAAATATATAGATCGAGTTAAAAAAAAAAATTCTTTCAATCCAATTTGGAGAAAACTTTGTGTCCACCGAGAAAAATGAGGGCATCAATTCGGTTATTTTGTAAACAATTTCAGGGAGAGAAAAGCAGCAAACAAAACAAACATAAAGAAGTGAATTGAAAGAGCCAAAGATTCACCTGTGCAATAATACTCAGAGTTTAATTTGGTTAATGATTGAAAGATTTGCTTGTCAATGTTCATAATGTTGACTACGATGATGAAGTTGTGATATAGAGAAATTATGAAGTGAAGACTAAAATAAAAGAGTAGTTATAGATACATAAGTTTTTTAAAACAAAATCATTAACAAATTGCCGTAAAAAAGCAAATATTAATTCAACAGTGAAATTAAAAGGAGCAAAAACAAATAATATTTAAAATAATATAGAAAAAGAATAGATAAACAGATGTATAGACCGTATGGTGCCTTTCAAAAAACCTATTAGTCAAACTATATAAAATGGGTTTTAATTAGCCATTTTACATAAAAATTTAGATTAACCAATGTGAATGCTAAAACAATCAACTTAAATTTTCAAGTGATTCATACGAGAACGGGTCAAACTTCTATATAGGAGTTCTTTATTTTCAACTTTCCTATCGCTGCCCGAACTTACAAGGTAGTTAGATGGAAATAAAACAATATTTCTGAATGGGATTTACTAGTATATCTTCCAATTCATGCTGCTTCGAGGAAGAGAGGATTGGTGTGCTGGCAAGGCATTTTGCAATCTAATATTCATGGTGTCTAATATATAGATGGTATTTGGTTGTAGATATAATTGTTATAGGATATTGTGGTTTCCCCTTGATAGGAATAGGATAGCCAGATCATACAAGTTATATATAGAGCTTCCTAATAAACCCTAAAATGTCCCCAATTTTATCGCAGGTTCATCCCCACACATCTTGAGAACTGTTCAACAAATATGTTGTACACTGCCTGACAAGCTTACACTACGGGAGCTCTGGCACATGACTGAGGCCGGCTAACCGTAATGCATTTGATTTCTTTGGCTGGTCTCTCTATCTCTTTCGTTCTCCATTATGCACTGTGTTTTAAAATATTAATTAAATTATTAAATCAATCATTTTTTATCCGTTTTAGCTTTTTGAATATATTGTGATTTAACATGCACACGAAGAAACCCTCTTAAACGTGCATGTAGTTAATTAGTCTCTACTTATATATTGTTTCAGGATAGCAAGTAAACTGGAATGGGGAGCTCTTTATGTTCTTGCAAAGGATGACGAAGGTTTCTTAGCTAAAGAAGCTGTGAGGCGTTGCTTCGATGGAAGCTTGTTTGAATATAGTGCCGAGGTTCAAAAGAACCCTCCTATTGGCAAGGTGGCATGATGCTCCAATTATAAGACGACATGCAATGCAAGCATCTTTGTGTTGGTTATTGGAACAGTGGAACATATATATTTCTTTGAAGATTGAGGCATAGATATATATGCTTGTATTCCTTTCTTTTGTAAGGTTAGACAGAGTGCTTTGCCTTAAGGGGTGGTTTATTAGCCTTTTATCATAGCAGTGAAGAATAAATGAACTTAAATAATGTAGAGTTTTTCCAATTCCTAGAGCTGCAATTAAATAAATTAACTAAAATTTGACCTTATATAAAAAAAATTCCAACCATTGATTCTTACACACACAAAAACGTTATTTGGATCAAACAAAAGCACCAAACACACACAATGGGAACAAGGTGGCAATGGAGTCTCACCAAAGCCTCAAGAAGATAACAATGATGACTCTTAATTAGCTCTATTTGGTGACTCTTCTCCTTCTTGTAGCAAGAATCCTTCATGTGCTGAAAAACAGGGGAAGTAAACAGACAACTCCAGCCTTATCAAACCAAAGTCTTCGATCAACAGAATAAGGGTTGCCAAATAGAGCTGTTAGTTCTCCATCAATCCCTCTACCTCCTGAAAACCGTGGGGCTGCATGAACATCATAATACTGTTTCCATTTCCGTTGAAGTTATCTATTATCATAAAATAAAATAAATTGATGAATTTATTTACAAAAAGAATATTAATTAGTGACTATATATATATATATATATTGTTTTCAATAACGAAAAGATCAAAGGACTACATATTTATAATTAGGTGCTGCTGCAAATGCTAAAAGTGAGAGTAGAAATGAAAAGAGAAATAAAAGTATACCTGCAAAATGGGTCATTATTGGATGATATCAGTACTTGAACCCACGGACGAGGGTTGTCAATGAGCTGAACCGATCACTAGCTTACACCTAAACGTCATCTGCAATCCTCGAAGCATCTGTTCCAATTCTGAGTTGGGATCTAACACCTCCACCTTTTGCAAGGCAGTCAAACTCCATAGTTCCGGAGGGAGCATTGTCAATTTAAGGCATGATCTGATAACCAAATATCTAAGGCATGTCATTGCACCTTCCTCTTGTTTCCATTCTTTAACATCTTTTAAACTTCGCAATTCAAGGACTTCGAGTCTAGGAAATGAATCTCCAAAGACGTGCAGATTTCTAATATCGTAACACTGTTCTAATTTCAATATCCGAAGATTGGGAAGGTTTCCCAGCACTGTCATGCCGCCACCTTCGATCTGCTAACCGAGTATTTTCTAAGGTTAGTTGAGTGATTGTCAATGGAAATGAAATCGAATCCCTAGGAGGTATTGTGAATGCATCGATTCTCAATTTTTGAAGATAATGTAAATGATGAAGGCTTTCCAAAAAATGTACTGCTTTGTTGTCATCTTCAAAAAACAACCCCTTGTAGATAAATTTTATTTCTAGTTCCCTAACACAAGGAAACTTGTCCAGTTCGCCAGCAAGCTCTCCAACATACCAACATGTTGAAGTGGAAAGGACTTGGAGGTTCCATAGAACTTCATCCAAATGGTAAGGCAACGGCAGAAACTCTTTCAGATACAGATTCCTTAAGCGCTGCAGCTTAAATATCCCGCTTACCCTACGAATTACTGGATGATATTCATCTTCTAAATGTCCACCCTCTATGACAAGTGTTTCTAGATTCCTAAGGTTACCAAAGGAATCCGGAATAACACTTACTGACTCAGATAATGTTATCCTCAAGTACCTCAAGTGGATCATTGTTTCTATGCTTTTGGGAATGGAGTGGAGTACTATACAGTGCTCCAAATTAAGCACCCAAATCAACTTGAAGTTTTCGACGAACAAATTCAAGTCTCTATCTTTGACTTTGCCAAATAACAACAAAGAACGAGCACATGGAGGATCAAAGAAGTTTAGGACATTGTATAGAGGAAAGCTACCATCACCATGGAAGGATAGTCTACGAGATTTGATGGGGAATGAAAGGTTACCGGCTCTAAGTAGCTCAAGAAATTTGTCTTCCTTGCTCTCGGATATGCAGAGGTCTCGCAGAAGATCATGAATACGACATATCTTTAAGCCTCCATCTGTCGCCCTGCTACCCACTTGGATCAAGCTTCGATCAATGAGCTCCTCCAAGTAGTCTTCGGCGACATCCTCTATGCTTCTATTGCCCGTGGGCTGTATGAATCCCTCAGCTGTCCATAGCTGGATCAATTGCCTTACGGGGATCCCAAAGTCTTCCGGATATACACCAAAATACAAAAAGCATGGTTGCAAACGTCGTGGTAAGTTGGTGTAGCTTAAGGCCAAAATGTCTTTGCAGATTGGATTAGCCTGATCAGTAAGGAACCAATTTACATTGCCAATTAATTTGGACCATTCTCGGTATGTCTTCTCTTTATTTGCTAAAAGGCCCCCTAAAACCACAATGGAAAGTGGTAAGCCACGACAATCATCTGCGATTTTTCTCCCTAGAGTTGCTAACTCGGGAGGACATGTTCTTCCCCGAAACACTTTCTTTCTAAAGAGCTCCCAACTTTCGTCTTTGTCAAGAAATGGGAGAAAGTAGGGTGGAGTAGAGCTTGCATGTGAAGCTACTTCTTTTATGCGGCTGGTGATCAATATTCTGCTTCCATTCATGTTATCAGGAAAAGCAGATCTTACTTCATCCCAGACTTCAGTATTCCAGATGTCGTCCATGACTATTAGGTACCTCTTTCTTAGCAAGCATTTGAACAACTTCTCCTTTAATTCGTCTACACCCAACTGATCTTCTAGTGTTCTCCGCTGATCTGGGATTGGCATCTCTTTCAAAATTTTAAGCAAGAGCTCTCTAGTTCTAAAATCTTGAGATACATACACCCATGCACAGCGCTGAAAGTGCCTCTTGACGCAAACATTATTGTAGATTTTCCGGGCAAGAGTTGTCTTCCTCAGGCCTCCCATTCCAATGATCGAAATGACATCAAACTTATGATCCCCTTCAATAAGTTGTCCCACCACTGTCGATGAGTCATCAACGAAGCCCACCACGTCATCTTCCTCGACTTCTCTCCTACGCTTGTGTAGTGCCTCCGCTGCTGCCGCCGCTGCATCTACACTCTCTGTGGCTCTTTCAATAATGCCATACCTTTCTCTATTGTTGTAGATTTCATTGATTTCGTTCTTGATGCGTGCAATCTTTCTTCCAACATCTCGGAGCATCTTTGCGTGCATGGGGCTACTAAGCATCCTCCCCATCAAGCTCCTCTTCTTGTGCTCTACAACCTTGAGGATGAACGTGTCGATAACATCCTCAGCCTCATAAGCCACCTCCCTGATCTGTCCGACTACCTCCTTCACTATTGGATGCTCATTCCGTTTCCCCACGGAGCTCTCCAAGAAGATACTTATCAGCCTAAGCTCCCTATGGAGTGACTTGACTTGATCCTCCACTCCACCAAAGAAATTTGCTTCCTTTTCGAGTTGCTGGGACAAGTACTCTACTAGGGAATTAACAACATGGTCGGCCATATTTCCTTATAATATTGCCTCCCTTAAATCTGCTAGAAATGTTGGAAAGCTGCTAACAAACTGTTTGTCTCTCTCTCTCTCTCTCGCACTGCATTTGGTGTTTACTGTTTCTTGGTTGCAGAAGGTAGTGATAATTAAGGAGAAAAAGAAATAAGAGGGAAGGATCCAGGAACAGACCCTAGCTCAGAGATGTGAAGAAAGGGTTGCTCAATTTGGTTCTTGGAAAGACATAGAAAGGTCTACAGAGAAGCCATCATTTTCGGTTGATTGGGCATTTCCACGTTGTTTCAAAAAGTAAAGATGAGTAGTGCTATTTCTACTCACCATCCTTTTATCGTTTCTTATGAGGTCGATGTTGTTGCCGACACGTAAGATCGATTCCCTAATTACAAAACACCATCATTGCACCTTAAATAACAGGGGAGGAGTAGTGATTTTTGGAATACCGGCGTGCTTGAATAGTAAGCACGTTGTTGTTAAAATATTATAAAATATTATTTGAACATTAAAAAGAATTAATAATATTTTAACACCAGCGTACTTATTGTTCAAGCACGCCGGTATGCCAAAAATCACCACTCTACAGGGATACTTCACAAACTGACCCCATATATGACTTTATGAGGCACCAGTGCTAGAGCCATTCACCCTTGGCTGCATTAATGTTTAAGCTAAGCAAACTCTTAACCACTTTAACTAGCCAAATGTGAGGTCTTTTTTGCTTCATGGCCTGGAGTGCTCTTAGATAGTTGGGATATTGCATAGATAATAATATTCTGTTTCCTCTAGAACATACATTTTCTTCCGATTCACTTTATAGCATGGTAGGTGTGGCCTCAAACCAATTGATCTACTCATTGAGGACAATACCATGTAGGGGTGGACATATTAACCGGCTACCGATTACCGGCCGTGTACCGGTTTCGACCAAACCAATATACCGATATCCTTATCGGTTAAATTTTTTATACCGGTTTGCTTATTGGTTCGGTTCGGTCTGTTTAGAAATTTCATATCGGTTAATCGTTTAACCGATATAAACCGTTAAGTAGAGATGCCAAAACGACGTAGTTTTGGGATTATATATATACCTATGTAACCTTATCTTAATTTGGGTTTGGGTAGGTTTGATTTTTTTTTTTAGTGATGGCATTGGATGTGGTGAAAGCATTTTTCATTAACTAGTTTTATTAGTCTAATTAGCATTCATTATGTTAATTAGTCCATTTGCTTTGGAAAAATGTATTTTATAATAGATAAAAAGTTGTGGTGGATCAATATAAAAAAGCTTCATTTTTTAGCCCAAAAAACAAATATTTGGGTCCCAACAAAAAGTATTTGAGCTCTAAAACAACTCATTTTTAATAAGTTATTTTAGCTCAACAAAAAGTATTTGGGCTCTCAAAAGTCAAAAAAACTCATTTTTTACTCAACAAAATAAATCAATATAAAGCCCACGGTTAAACCGATTTAATCAAACCGTTTAATCATGTACCGTTATAACCGATAATTTCGGTTAAAATTCTTATTGATCCGGTATCGGTTAATAAACCGTTTAGCCGAAAATTATCGGTTAATAACCGATAATAGCCAAAACTAGACCGTTTTGACCGATACCCAGGCCTAATACCATGTACTTTTTAAACATATGAGAAATACATATTTTTAAATCATTTTATTGCCAAACCACATATTTTATTTTAAAAATCATTTGCCTTTAACTGGCTAACTAAAAAATCATATGAATACTGAAAACCACTCTGTCCATCCTCACAATGAACCTCATCATCTTCAAAATTCTTGGTTGAATACCAAAAATCAGATTTAAGTTTTTTGGTAAGGAGGGATTTAGAATAAAGGTGAAACCTTTTCCTGGTTGAGGGGTTGTTGGGATGACGAGGAAGTTTCAGGTCGGATAAAGGGTGAGATAAAATGGTGGACAGGGTAGAAGAGGAAGATGGAATTGTCGTAGAAGTGGGTGAAGTTGTTGAGATAGCAGGACACGTGGAGGTAAGTGAAGAAGTGGTTTGTAAATAAGTTGAGATTGAACTAAAGTCCTCAGAATCCAACTTAGAGTTAGAGTTGGTCAATAAGGAACTAGAAGGATCAAGACCCAAGGGAGAATGGGCAGAAGTAGGCCACGTGTTTTCTGGGAAGTGAAGGTTGAGAGAGGTGAGCTTCTCAACGTTGGTAAGCATTAAAGAGGAGTTAACTTGCTGTGGCTGAAAATTGACAAAGGTGGACTTTCCAATTAAAGTAGGTGCAGTAATAGTGGGGCTCAAAGGGATGGGATTGGTACCTTGAGAAACGGGAAAAAAACTGGTAGAACTCAGCTGAGATGAGTTGGGTGGGGGAAAATGACTCGGATTTGAGTAAAGAGTGAACTCAGTGCAAAACCTATTTGAAGCTGGAACAATGGCGAGAACATCTGAAAACTGACTCATTGGTTTAATAAGTTGAACAACTCTACTAGTTTTGGGAGAACTAGCCTTCAACTTATCACCATACGGTCCATACCTCCCATGATCAGGAGGACGAGGTTCCACAGTGCATGCAAAGGAGAGATGCCCTATTCTTCCACAAGAATAGCAATAATCCGAAAGTCTCTCATACATATATTGCACTCAAAGAGGAGCTTTGGGAAGCCTATGATAAGTGAAGCTCGGACTGAGGGGATTCAAAATATTAAGAATAATCTTAAAACGTAAAAAACCTTTCCTAGCTGGTTTGGAATGATCCAGATTGTCAACTTCCAACAACTCTCCCAGACTTACGCCAATATTCTCTGCATTTTCAACCGTCATCAACTCCAACGGGAGATTGTGCACTTGCACCCAATAAGCAGCTGTATTGAAGTCCAAATCTTCAATGGCATCCTCAACAGACCATCTCTTAAGAAAGAGAGGTGAACCCTTGATGTTCCACGAAGAGTAGTCCAAAACTCTGTTATGATCTTCCAAGTTATCAAAAGTAAAAACCATCATATTATCTTCTCTGTCTTCAGAAACTAGAGACTTCAGAAATTTCCAGGCTTGCAAAATATTGTTTTTGATAGTAATTTTTGAGAAAGGTTGAGATGAGAATATCTTTCCCACAAGCATGAGGGATGGGGATGTAACTGGGTTGACAGGGGGGACAACCAAAGTGGGAGGTGTATCTGACCAACCAAGAGCAGAGGTGTGGTTGATCAGTTCAGCTATCTCAGGATTGATATTCTCCATAACTAAAACCAAAGAGCAGGAAGCAAGAAGCAGAGAATAGAAAAAACCTAGAAGGAAAACCAAAGGTTCAGAGGAACTCTACGAGAGAGCGGAAAAAACCATTTCACACATGTTTGATTGAAATACCACCATTCTCCAAATATTCGCCTAAATTGATTTGTAGTGATTTTTACTAGCATGTCAAAAAATGTACATTTGAGAGTGTGTATAGTATTTTTCTTTGCTTTATGTTATAGAGAGAATGTTTGATCACGTGAACGGTGATAGAGTTGCATGTGACCTGCTCCCAACTACAACACTCGCTCTTTGCGTCGTCAATCCATGACTGATGAAGGCTGTCTTCATAAATATTAGATTGCAAAATGTCTTCAATTCCAGCACGTACAGCAATCCTCTCTTCCTCGAAGTAGCATTAATTTGAAGAAATACTAGTAAACCCCGTTGAGAAATAATATTGTTTCATTTACACCTAAACCACCTTGTAAGTTCGTAAACTGACAGGAAAGTTGAAAATAAAGGCCTCATGTATAGAGGTTTAACCAATTCAAATTTAGGTTGATTGCCAAATGGAGCCTTAGGAGACAAGTCCAAAATTGATTCTTTCAAACGTTTGAATTAGGAAAATGCCTCCTTAGTGCCTAAAATGATTGAATTGACTTGATTCAATGCATTATCTGCCTCTGCAATATTACTTGATTCAATGCATTTGATGTCTTTTTATCATAAGCATAGAAGAGATAACATATTATAATTAAATTTACTTTTTTTTTTTTTTTATTAGTGTAAGTTTTTAAGATAAGTACTGATTTAATATGGTATTAGAACAAATGTTGTTAAAGTATTGATAAAATTATTGAATTTACTTCTTCCAATAAATTTAAACTTATGAGACAAACATAGTATTAGAGCCAAAGATCTTAAAAGCTGAATAACTAAACATCTCATAATAGTTATATTTAACTATTATAAGCTCCTTTTTGTCTCTAACAGATTAGCTTCAAAATAACTAAACTACATTGGATGATTTGTTTAATGTTTGCTCACTCCCTTCTTTATCCCTCTCTCTCCCCCTCCCATCCTCACCGTCTCTGTCAAATTCGTTAGCCCAACATCATCCTCTCTAGATTTCTCTTCTCATTGCAACTCACCATCCCTCTCTCTCCGAACACCGATTCAGTCGGCCAAAGCTCAATATTTCAGATATATTCAACCTAAAAAATTGTTTACAAATTCTCCAGCTTAAAGTCATTTGTCTAGGTTACATTACATACATATGCAATTTGAATTGAGAGTTTATTGCGTTAAAAAAATATATATAACCATTTAAAAAATGATCGACCGTTAAATAAAAAATAAATTAAAAATTAAAAAAAAAAAGACCTTTTGAAAGAAATATTGTCGAAAAAATACAATCCTTACAAAAGAAATAGAAAAAGATAAAAAAGAGTAAAAAAAATATATATTTTAAATAATATAGAGAAAAAATAAATAATAAAATGTATGGTGTCTTTCAAAACCTATTAGCTAAACTAGATAAAGTAGGTTTTAGTTAGCCATTTTACTTAAAAATTTAGATAAACCAGTGTGAATGCTAAAGGCTCTGTTTGACGATCAACCCAAATTTTCATGAGAACTGGTCAAACTTCTATATATAGGAGGCCTTTATTTTCAACTTTCCTGTCGGTTTAGGTGGAAATGAAACAATATTTATTTCTCAATGGGGTTTACTAGTATTTCTTCAAATTCATGCTACTTCGAGGAAGAGAGGATTGGTGTGCTGGAATTCAAGGCTTTTTGCAATCTAGTGTGTTTAGCAACCATCATCCATTACCATGAAACTGTTCATGTTTGGTAAGAAAACAAAATGAGTGTAATAATTAGTATAGAAAAGTGAAAAAATAGTATTGAAAAGTGAAAAAGTTTTGTTTTGTATTGATTTTTTTTTATTTATTTAAATAGTAGTAAAAAGTAAATGGTGTGATATAAAAAGTGAGAATATTTGTATGTTAATTTTTTTGAAAAATAAAGTGAATAGTGTTTAGGAGGGGGGGGTGTTACTTAACAAACAACCCTAATATTTAGGCGACAAGTCCAAAATTGATTCTTTCAAACCTATGACTTTGGAAGATGCTTCCTTGGTGCCTAAAATGGATTATATTCAAAGACAATTAGTTTGTTCTCTATTGTCAATCTCTGGGGGGACCCAAATTAAGAAATGCATTGTATAGTAAACTTTGAACATTCTGATTCACTGAGATTTTTATGGAGACCTTCATGTACGGGTTTAAAGGAGGGTGGGGATGCTCTGACCCACTATCATTCTGCCTTTGCATTATTATTTGATTCAATGCATTTGTTGCCTTTTATCATAAGCATAGGAGAGATAACATAATAGAATTAAATTTACTTTTTTTTTATTTTTTTTATTAGGGTCTATTTAATTTGCGGAATAGACCTCTGGAATGAAATGACTATTCCTATGGAATAATTATTTTTTTTGTTTGGTAAATGTTTATTTTTTAAGAATAGTTATTCTCACGAGAATAACTAATCCCTTATGCAAAGGAATATCTATTTCTCTAAAACATGAGATGAATAATTATTCTTGAGGGAATAGACAAAGTTTTCAAAAAAATCAATTTTTTTATTTTTTAATTTTCTCTCAAACTTAAAAATTAAAAAAATGGAGAAACAATCTTGTGGGAAGCCAGCCACCCATAGCAGGACCTGGGGGTGGTCACGCCGCCCCCAAATTCTTACCGGGATGGTCTTGACACTCCAATGGTATACGGCCTCACCGGTCGCCACGAGGCCCTGAGGGGTGGCTCGATCACCCCAGTGCCTGTTGTGGGTGGCCGACCACCCACACCTTCAACCTTTTTTTTAAAAAAAAAAAAACTAAATAAATGAATAAATTTTGAAAAAATTAAAAATCATATGAGCTTAGATATTGAAGTTTTTTCGGCATAAACACCAGCAAAACTTTTGACGCTCTTACTATTTTGCAACAATCATAGGAACGGGGAGAATGCCTCAAAGAATGTGTTGTTCACGTCATACCAGAAATTGTTATACCGAAAATTGTTCTAACAGCTGTCTTCATAAATATTAGATTGCAACACGCCTTCAATTCTAACAGCTGTCTTCATAAATATTAGATTGCAACACGCCTTCAATTCTAACAGCTGTCTTCATAAATATTGGATTGCAACACGCCTTCAATTCCACCGCACCCATTGAGAAATATTGTTTCATTTCTACCTAAACCACTTGCTAAGTTCCCACACTGACAGGAAAGTTGAAAATAAAGGCCTCATACATAGAAGTTTGACCAATTCTCGCATAAGAATTTGACAAGTCCAAAATTGATTCTTTCAAACGTGTGAATTAGGAAAATGCTTCCTTGGTGCCTAAAATGGATCATATTCAAAGACAAGTAGTTTGTTTTGTCAATCTTTTGGTGCCCGGGGGGAGGGGGGATGAGATTTTTATTGAGACCTACGTGTAAGGGGATTTTAAGGGTGGGATGCTCTGACCCATTATCATTCTGCCTTTGCAATATTACCTTTTTTTTAAAAAAAATTTTTTTAGTAAAACATAACATTTCAATCAATAATACTACGAGTATAAAGCTCTTATATCAGAGAGCAAAGCTCTGAAACAACCATAGCATAAAACTACAAGATTATCTGATTTAATACAAGATTCGAGACCAATCTGCTAACCCATGATTAAAATTAGATTTCATACTAGATCCGTGACAGACAGACTCAGCCAAATGCATGGATAGCAATTATTCTTCGACCCTGAGAGCAGAAAGACTCATGTCGAAACTCTTCCTCCTCGACCCAAAGGCTAGGATAATGATCACATTCACAACCCAAAAGTCTGGACCAAAACTAATTAACCTGAAGGCGACATAGATCGAGTGAGAGAGGAAAGAACCTTATTACAAGCCGAACAAAACAGGTAAATTAAACAATACAGGGAAAAAACATATGCCAAAACACAAATACATCTTAAAGAAGCAATAGAACAAGGAAATAAAACAAGTAAAGAAACAACACACTCCGATCACGCACATGCCGGGAACCGAAAACCGAAGGGGCGTTGGAAGCTAATCGCGGCGGGGACGCATCGAAAGGCCCAACAGTGGACGGTGGGCGGCAAACAGGCGTAGAGAAGACTGGCAAAGCAGGGCCTGAAAACAACCACAAACAAGAAAAATGGAAAAAACAACAAGGAACCACCAAAGCAGGGAAAATGAGCATAAAATGGGAAGACGATAGCTGAAAGGGAGCCGGACCCGTGCAGGCCGAAAACCGCCGCGTAGGGGGCGTGGGAGCTCGACGCGGTGGGGCCGCATGAAAGAAAACCCTAATAGCAAGCAGCGAAGCAGCGACACTGTGACGACCCGCTTGATAAAACATGACTAATTTTTTTTTTTTTTTTTTCAAAAGCATTCCCCACAATGAAGCGGATTGTCACAGTGGCATGGCAATACCGCAGTATGCCATGAACCCATGCATTAACCTAATTGACAGTATAATATGCCACACAGAGTTACATGCATCATTAAAGATTTGTCAGAGTTCATATCTTTGCAGCGGAAAATAAATAGCGTTAGACATATGTATCACATCAGAGCTAATTAATACATCTAAGTGATTAAAGCTTACATACAAAAGAATGACTTTACAAAAGTGTCACATATAACACGAGCCATATACAAAATAACAATGCCTAAGCATATACATGAAAGCTCTACAAAAGTGGGCTATCAACTAGTCCAACAAAATAAACGCCCAATGTATCCAGGCCTCAGACACCGTGGTAACCTAGATACATGGCCACAGGGTCATCGTCTATTGTCTCTGCACCTGCATCAACAACATCGTCTGCACCATAGGAATCACCACCACTCATGATACAAGCGGAATTATGAGCCCGCCGTCTCCATAAAATAGAAACGCTCAGTAGTATAAAACTTACTAGTTTTATCAAAAATAACAATTGAATTTTGTTCACACTTACAAGATACGTAGTTCAACGATAAAATATAAGTAAATCATCATGCAATGTCTAGCCATAACAATATACATATATGTTCCGTCCCATACCAGTCACATATGCATATTGATACGTCTAGTGTAAAAATCATACAAATTCAATCATCATCATCATACAATCATATGCTATGCATGCTTATGCTCATGCTCATCATCTTGTACTAGTTCCATTGTGAGGCCAACTCTCGGTAGTGAGATAATACTCAATCACCACCAGAGTCATATATGAGGCCCGCTCAACGGTAGTGAGACCATACTCAATCACCACCGGAATTGTCACTCCAATTTCCATTATGCATTGGGCTAACTTCACGGTAGTGAGACCGTACTCAATCACCACCGAAGTTGTCACCCCGATTTCCATTATGCATTGATCATGCCATGATCATGCATATGTCGACGAATCATTGAACTTATGTGCTATCGTAACTCATATCATAAAATCATAGAATCATGTCATAAATCATGTAAACCAATCAATGCTCATAACAACATAATCATCTCGTCATCTTGCAAACCCATAGAGTTCATAGAAACATTTCATCAAACATTCATCCAACACATCTCATGAAGCATCATCACTAGTCATAGTATCTCAAAACATCATATATCAATCGTTCAACCAAAACATCTTTTATACTTTAAAAATAGTACCCCTTTTGCCCAATAAGTAAAATACTTACCTTGTTCGCTTGAGTACCCTCCGGTGAACTCTTGACTCAACCGCGATACACCTAAACATTTACAACATAAACACATAATTAAGCTTTATTCTTAGCTTAACAACTCATACTCTATAAAGATACTTGAGCACTACAAGTATCACGCTCCATTAGTTAACCCAATAATTATTATTCTATGACCCTATCATACTTATCTATTTACTACTTATCACATTAAATACTTATTTACTCCCTTATCATACCTAACATGTATATATCCATTCTCATGTCGTTTACCCCAATTTATAATACTCATAAACACTTACAATAATTACCATGATTCTAATATGACATTAGAACCTAAACCCATATTCATCAATTTCTATTAAACCCATGAAAGCCTAGGGTTAATTAACACTTTAAATGTAATTAACCCATTTAAATAGCATTCCTAGTGTTTACATACCAAAAGCCCCAATTTAATTCAAACTATATAAAATTATGGTTTATGTCCATACTTTACCAATAAGTAAAAATTGGAGTTTCAACCCATTAATTAAATAACTCAAAATTTGAATAATGCATAGCAATCTACTACACACAAAAACCCAAGCTAATTTTAGGAATTAGGCTTCTAATTAAAATTTCCCTATTTTTGGACCTAATTAGAAATTTCCCAAATAAACATGCTTTCAAGCTTGATATTCAATGGGTAGAACAAAACATTAAAAGAGAAACTAAAGATTCAACCATATAACAAAATCCCCAAAATTCCTTTCAAGAACCCTAATTTTCGGACCCAAATCAAAGCCTCACAAATCCACACAATTTCTAGCTTCTAATCTCATGGGTAACATGAAAATTACAAGGAAAGACTAAAGATTTTACCTCTCAAGCACCCATGGCGGAAACCCCCTTCAAATTCGTCACTTTCCTTTTCTTTTCTTTTTCTTCTTTTTTCTTCTCCTTCTTCTTTCTCTTTCTTTCTCCCAGCCAGCAGTACCCCTCTCTCTCTCTCTCTCTCTCAATCTGCAGCTCTTTCTCTCCCAATCTAGGCCGTGTGTGTGGGTGTGTGGAAGGAGAAAGAGTGAGGGAGAATGGG
>NC_081542.1:8383955-8393408 GCF_901000735.1 Corylus avellana | reverse complement strand
CTCTTTCTATTTTTAAAGCCCCAACTATTTAGAATCAAAATTTACACTCCACTACCTATAATTCATATTTCACCCTTACCATTTATTTCAACTACAATTTACCCATACATATAATTATTTACCACAATAGGACTTATTATCACACTAACATTATTATTAGTTAATCTAATATTTTAAATCATCTCATGTGCAATTTTATCATATTAATAATAAACTTAATAATTATCTAGGGCGTTATAGACACAGGTCGGCGGTGACTACTGACAAAATCCAAACCCACAAAGAACCAAAACAAGGCCAAGAAGCCTGCTGCAGAAAATGAAGGCGGGGGAAGTAAAGCGGCAAGGAAGGGGCAAAAACGGAGAAAACAGAGGGGGAAAGGAGCGGCAAGGAAGGGGAAGAAAGGAGGCACTAGGGCTAGGGCATCAGGTAAATAACTAGCATCGGAGCGAGGAGGACGAGGGGAGAAGGGAGGCAGCCAAACGGCCAACCCTCCTCCCCTATGTGGCTAAAGGGTTTCGCTTTTCTCTCTGGCGGCTAGAGAGAAAAGAGACGGCTAGGGTTTTTTGTCCTTTGCAATATTACTTGATTCAATGAGAATGGGCAAGAAAGCACTTAAGAAGAAATTGGTGTTTAGATGCAAGATTGAACCAAACATATCACAGCCAAGGTACAAGGCGCGATTAGTTGTAAAGGGGTTCGGTCAAAAGAAGGGCATTGATTTTGATGAAATTATTTCACCCGTGATAAAAATGTCTTCTATTAGTGTTGTTTTGGGTTTGGCTGCCAAAATGAATTTGGAGATCGAACAGCTTGATGTGAAGATTGCTTTCATTCATCGTGACTTGGATAAGGAAATTTATATGGAGCAACCAAAAGGGTTCACAGCTAAAGGCAAATAACATTTAGTGTGTCGGTTGAAAAAGAGCTTGTACGGACTCAAGCAGGCACCGAGACAGTGGTATAAGAAGTTTGATTCCTTTATGGTTGATCATGGGTATGTCAGAACTACATCAGATCATTGTGTATTTGTGGAGAAATTCTCTAATGGAGAATTTATTATTCTCTTGCTATACGTGAACGACATGTTGATTGTTTGTCATGACACTAGTAAAATTAACAGACTGAAGAAAGAGTTGAGTAAGTCCTTTGCTATGAAGGACTTGGGACCCACAAAGCAGATCCTTGGTATAAAGATCTCTCGTGATTAGAAGAAAGGAAAATTATGGCTATCACAAGAGAGTTATATCGAAAAGGTATTTGATAGGTTCAACTTGAGCAAGGCAAAACCGGTGAGCTCTACACTTGCAGGTCATTTGAAGTTGAGTTCAAAGCAAAGTCCTACAAGTGAGAAAGAAAAAGATGAAATGAAGAAAGTGCCTTATGCATCAGCCGTGGGTAGCTTAATGTACGCCATTGTGTGTACGAGACCTGATATCTTTGGTTTTCAAAGCAAACACCCATACCTTTTTAGAGTGGTCATCAATAAGGCTTCGTTTGGTAACAGCCTTGTCCTAGACATTGTTCAGTGTCTGACCCATTGACCAATTTTCTCCCTCAACATTTGTCATTTTTTTACCATATTGCCCCTCTCTCTGCAATTTTTCCACAGAAATTAAATCCCACGCTTTTTGTTTGCTCAGCTTCTCCTTCTTCCTTTCTCTCTCTAAACCCATTCTTCTCCAACATCAGCTTCTCCTTCTTCCTTTCTCTCTCTAAACCCATTCTTCTCCGACTGCATCAGCTTCTCCTTCTTCCTTTCTCTCTCTAAACCCATTCTTCTCCGACTGCATCAGCTTCTCCTTCTTCCTTTCTCTTTTTTGTTTTTATTTTGGTTATTTTTTATGCCTAGGCCGATCAATAGGGGAGTTTAATTGGTTATTTTCTTTTGGTTTGGGAGGAAGGAAGGTGTTGATTTTCTTAAGAAGTTTGTGGCTTGATTTTTTTTTTTTTTTTTTTTGTGGCTTGAATTTTCTTGGATTTTTTCTCTACTGACCGCCTGGGTTGGTGTTCTTGAAGATTTGGGTTGTTCTTAAATTGAACCCAGTTTTGAGGTCCAGTTTTTTCTCCACATTCAACATGTTCTTCGTCATGAATTGCAAGAACACCAACCCAGGTGGGTAGAGAGAGAGAAAAGAAGAGGTTTAAGAGAGAAAGATGGGTTTTGAGGAGAAGAGGGAGAAGAAGGTTAGAGAAATTCCGTGAAAATACTCAGTTTGGTTAGAAATTGTCTTGATTACTTCTCAGATTAAACAAAAACAAGAAGAGAAAGGAAGAAGAAGAAGAATGGGTTTAGAGAGAGAAAGGAAGAAGAAGGAGAAGAAGCGTGAGAAAAGGAACCGTTCCATGAAATCATAGCCTTTGTTTTCTGTATAATCTCAGCCGTTAGGAGATTTAACAACAAAACTACCGCACCTAAGAAAATAAATGGCTAAAAAAGTAATTTTACAAGGATCATGTGTTGGAAGGCACAAAACAAATGTTACACAGTATCAAGGCGGGCTCCATTGCGGTTGCCAAACGCCACCTAAAAGTCACATAATAAAGTGCACCACCTAGAGTTTTAGTGTTCATAATGCAGCCATCAATGTGAACTAAATCAAGAATAGTAGACTTTCTTGATGAAGAGGATTTTTGAAACGAAACTCTTCTTTGTTCCAACAAGACAATGAGTATATGGTATTAGTGACGTACATTTATTATTAGGGAGGAGTTGCTCCTTGGCAAGAATTTGAAGTCCCTTCTCACTCATTTGACCAAGCCTCTTGTACCATACCTCAGTGGAGTTTTTATTTCAATAACAATCGCATCACCCTTGACTAGTTTTGCATTTGTCCTATAGAGAGTGTTAATCTTTTTTCCCTTGGCTAAGATAAGAGAACCTTTATTTAGTTTCTACTGTCTACCTCCAAGGTAATTGTGGTAGCCTTCATCATCAAGTTTCCTAATAAAAATCAAGTTGAAGCACATTTCATAAACATGTCTCACATCGTTGAGAATCAATTTGCACTCTATGTTGGTTTCTAGCTGTATATCTCTCATGCCCACAACTTTACACTTTACTTCATTTCCTATCTTGACCCAACCAAAATCGCCACTGGTGTAGGAAGAGAAGAAATCTCTATGTGGAGTAATATGAAAAGATCATGTTGTATGAACTACCCATGTAGATTCATCACATGCGAGATTAGCATAAGCTTCATCAAAAAGCAAATACCACATCACCATTGGATGCAACTGCTGCAGTTTTTTTTTTTTTTTTTCCTTGACGTTCTTTGTCTTTTTCTTTCAATTGTTCGATTTTAAACTTTCTGCACTCTCTTCTTATATGCCCAAGCTTGCCACAGTGAAAACATTTAGTGTTTGTTTTTTAGTAAGATTTTCCTCTTGACTTGTTACGACTGTCATACCTGTGAGGTTTTATGCTTTTACTTCTCCCCTGTCTTTCTATAACAATTGCCTCTAAATGAAAAGAAATACCTTGCTATTTTCTTCTTGCCACTTCATTGAACATGTTGTCTTTTACCATACCCATAGTTATCACATTGTTGGGAGCCGAATTACTGAGTGACACCACCAAGGTTTTCCAACTATCTGGCAAAGAACTTAACACAAGTAATGCTTGCACCTCATCATCTAGTGCAAGTTTTATGGTAGACAACTCATTCAACAATTCCTGCACATTACTTAGATGCTCTGTAACACTATGCTCATCTTTGTATTTCAAATTCACAAGCCTTTAATAATTGAGACAATTTTGTTTCACCATTTTGCCTAACTGGTTTCTCTCAATCTCATTGGAAATTGTGATGATCCGTTTCCTATAAAAATACCATGCATTTTTTAAGCATATTAGAAATTCATATTTTTAAATAGTTTTATTAAAAAATCACGTGTTTCTCACATATTATTTTAAGAAATGCTAGGTGCTTTATTAATATTCTTTTTGTGTCCTCCTCGTCCTAGGTTGCCTTATACCGGCTAATTAAAAAATCACGTGAGAATACATATTAAGTGACATATGGCAAATTTATAGGCTAAGTTAAAAATTTTCTTCTAATACAATTTGGAGGAAACTTGTGTTCATTGAGAACAATGAGGGCATCAATTCGGTTATTTTTGTAAACAATTTCAGGAAGAGAAAAGCAGCAAACAAAGCAAAAATAAAGAAGTGGATTGAAAGAGCCAATCGTTTGCTTGTCAATATATATTCATAATGTTGACTTTGATGATGAAGTTGTGATGATTGAGAAATTATGAAGTGAAAGACTAAAGTAAAAGAGTTGTCACAGATACTACATTTTTTAAAAACAAAATGATTAACAAATTGCCGTCATAAAAGCAAATATTAGTTCCACAGTCAAGAAACTAACAAAAATAATTTAATCATACATAATAATGTAACAAGCTAACAACAAAGAGTAATAATTTAAAATTACTATTTTAAACAAGAGTGGTGGAATTCCACGGGACATAAATTTTTAGTAAACTTATGTAACCCGACCTCTAAAAGTGACAGATGTCCCTTACCATTTGAAAAACACATTTTGTGACATAATATAACTCGAAAATTCTTCCTAATTAAAAGAAACCAAGGAGATGAAAGGCAGCAGAACTCCATCCAGGTGTCAAAAGATAGAATTTTAATCTCTATGGCAAAGCTTAAACCTGTTAAGCTACAAGAGCCTAAAGCCAGATGAGTTCAGAAACATCAGAAAAACCATTCAAAAGAGTTTAATGACAAAAATCCAAACATTTAAACAATGGCAATCCTTGGCACACTCCTTTCCTTTCCAATTGGCCCAGTATTAATAGCAGATCCTGCATGCAACCAGAACAGAACATGCACAACAGGCTTACAATTACATTCAAACCATATTGTTTGCGAATTCTCCGGCTTAAAGAACAATGGCGCCTTCTGTTGATGGGTTGGTCATACTTCTAACAATGCATGGAAAGACTAACAACGATGATTCCCAGCCCTATTCATCCAAATACGTGCATATTCTCCTTCTTGTTATTGAGAAACAGGGGACGTAAAACAGAGCACTCCAGCCTTATCAAACCAAAGTCTTTCAATCAGCAGAATAACGGCTGATAGCCGTTAGTTATGTACTGCTGTATTGGTCCTCCATCAATCCCCCTCCCTCCTAAAAACCACATGATAACAGTAATTGAAGGGGACGACTTCATGAAAGCAATAGAGAGGAACACCATTTCCATTTCCGTTGAAGTTCTATATTATCACATAATTAATTAAATTGATAAATTTATTTTCAAAATGAATGTTAGTGACTATATATTGTTTTCAACAACGAAAAGATCAAAGGACTAGATATTTAGCTGCAAATGTTAAAAGTGAGAATATAAATGAAAAGGGAAAGAAAAGTATACTTGCTTTTCCCGCATTTGATTAAAAAAAAAAAAACAATGCGAACAAGGTGACAATGGAGTCTCAGTGTCTCACCAAAGCCTTAAGAAGATAACAATGATGACTCTTATCTCTATTTGGTGTCTCTTCTCCTTCTTGTAGCAGAATCTACATGTGCTGAAAAATAGGGTGTTATGAGTACACTTGTGAATGTTGAGTCTTACATTGAGAAAATATAAAAGAAAAGAGTAGTTAATATATCTAAGTGGATCTTAGCCCATTAGCTTAGGCTTTTTGGCTAGAGTTGTATTCAACTATGTATATTAATGTACTCTTGGTAAAAATTCCATAACCATTTTATCTCCCAACACAAAGGATGTAAACAGACAAATCCAGCTTTATCAAACAAAAGTCTTTCAATCAACAGAATAACGGTTGCTAGCCGTTAGTCCCCCACCAATCCCCCTACCTACTAAAAACCGTGGGGCTGCTCTCCTGCATGAACATCTTACCACTGTTTCCATTTCCGTTGAAGTTATCTATTATCACATAATTAATTAAATAAATTGATGAATTTATTTACAAAAAGAATATTAGTGACTATATATATATATTGTTTTCAACAACGAAAAGATCAAAGGACTACATATTTATATTTACGTGCTGCAAAAGTTAAAAATGAGAATAGAAATGAAAAGAGACAGAAAAGTATACCTGTAAAATGGATGATATCATTACTTGAACCCACGGATCAGTAATATTTAGCTGAACCGATCACTAGCTTACACCTAACCGTCGTCTGCAATTCTCGAAGCATCCTTGTCAATTCGAAATTGTAATCTAACACCTCCACCTTTTGCAAAGCAGTCAAACTCCATAGTTCCGGAGGGAGCATTGTCAAACTGCGGCATCCTGCGATAACCAAATATCTAAGGCATGGCATTGCACCTTCCTCTTGTTTCCATTCTTTAACTTGTTCCAAACATTGCAATTTAAGGACTTCAAGTCTAGGAAATGAATGATCTCCAAAGACGTGCAGATTTCTAATACTGTCACACCCTTTTATTTTCAGTATCCGAAGATTGGGAAGGTTTCCCAGCACTGTCATGCCGCCACCTTCTGGTAACTGAAGATGATGTTTTAAGGTTAGTTGAGTGATTGTCAATGGAAATGAACTCGAATCACTAGGAAGCATTGGGAATTCCTCGATTTTCAATTTTTGAAGATAACGTAAATGGTGAAGGCCTTCCAAAAAATCTACTGTTTTGTTCACTTCTTCAAGATTCAAGCACTTGTCGACAAATCGTATTTTTAGTTCCCTTACACGAGGAAACTTGTCCAGTGTGACAGCAAAAGTTTGCTCTCCATCATCCCAACTTGTTGAAGTGGAAAGGACTTGGAGGTTCCATAGAACTTCATCCAACTGGTAAGGCAACACGAACCTATCCAGATACAGATTCCTCAAACGCTGCAGCTTAAATATCCCACTTACTCGACAATCTAACAAAAAACGTCCACCCTCTATGACAAGTGTTTCTAGATTCCTAAGGTTACCAAATGAATCAGGAATAACACTTACCATAGATAATTTTATCCTCAAGTGGATCATTGTTTCTATGCTTTTGGGAATTGAGTCGAGTACTATACACTCCAAATTAAGCACCCGAATCAACTTGAAGTTTTTGATGAACAAATTCAAGTCTCTATCTCCGACATCGCCAAAGAACAACAAAGAACGAGCACATGGAGGATCAAAGAAGTTTAGGACATTGTATAGAGGAAAGCTACCATCATCATGGAAGGATAGTCTACGAGATTTGATGGAGAATGAAAGGTTACCAGCTCTAAGTAGCTCAAGAAATTTGTCTTCCTTGCTCTTAGATATGCAGAGGTCTCGCAGAAGATCGTGAAAACGACATTTTTTTACGCCTTCATCTGTCGCCCTCCTACTCACTTGGATCAAGCTTCGATCAATAAGCTCTTCCAAGTAATCTTCGGCAACATCCTCTACGCTTCTATTGCCAGTGTGCTGTATAAATCCCTCAGCTGTCCATAGGTGGATCAATTGCCTTACAGAGATCTCAAAGTCTTCTGGGTATACACCAAAATACAAAAAGCATGGTTGCAAGCGTCGAGGTAGGTTGGTGTAGCTTAAGGCCAAAATGTCTTTGCAGATTGGATTAGCCTCAGTAAGGTACCAATTTACATTGCCAATTAATTTGGACCATTCTCGGGATGTCTTCTCTCTATTTGCTAAAAGCCCCCCTAAAACTACAATGGAAAGTGATAAGCCACGACAATCATCTGCGATTTTTCTCCCTAGAGTTTCTAACTCGGGAGGACATGTTCTTCCCCAAAACACTTTCTTACTAAAGAGTTCCCAACTTTCGTCTTTGTAGAGAAATCGGAGAAAGTAGGGAGGAGTAGAGCTTGAATGTGAAGCTACTTCTTTTATGCGGCTGGTGATCAATATTCTACTTCCATTCCAATCAAGGAAAAGCAGTTCTTGCCTCATCCCATAATTCAGTTTTCCAAATGTCGTCCATGACTATTAGGTACCTTTTTCTTTGCAAGCATTTGAACAACTGCTCTTTTAATTTTTCTACACCCATGCCTTCTAGTGTCCTCCACAGATCTGATATTTTTATACCCATTTCTTCTTCTAATATCCTTTGCAGTTCTAATATTTTCATCTGTTTCAAAATTTTAAGCAAGAGCTCTTTAATTCTAAAATCTTGAGATACATACACCCATGCACGACACTCAAAGTGCCTCTTGACGCCAACATTGTTGTAGATTTTCCGTGCAAGAGTTGTCTTCCCCAGCCCTCCCATTCCAATGATCGAAATGACATCACACTTACGATCCCCTTCAGTAAGTTGCTTCACTAGTGTCGATGTGTCATCAACAAAGCCCACCACGTCATCTTCCTCAACTTCTCTCCTACGCTTGTGTAGTGCCTCCGTCGCCGCTGCCGCCGCTTCATCTACACTCTCTGTAGCTCTTTCAATGCCATACTTTTCTCTATTGTTGTAGATTTTATTGATTTCATTCTCGATGTCTGCAATCTTATTTCGAACTTCCCGAAGCATCATTGCGTGCATGGGGCTATGAAATATCCTCTCCACTAGGCTTCGCCTCCTGTGCTCTGCAACCTTGAGGATATACATATCAATAACATCCTCAGCCTCGTAAGCCACCTCCCTGATCTGTCCGACTACCTCCTTCACTATTGGATGCTCATTCCGTTTTCCCACGGAGCTCTCCAGGAAGATATTTATAAGCCTAAGCTCCCTATGGAGTGACTTGACTTGATCCTCCACTCCACCAAAGAAATTTGCTTCCTTTCCGAGTTGCTGGGACAAGTACTCTACCAGGAAATTAACAACATGGTCGGCCATATGCTAGAAATGTTGGAAAGCTGCTAACAAATTGTTTGTCTCTCTCTCTCTCACTGTTTTTGGTCTTTACTGTTTCTTGGTTGCAGATGGTAGTGATAATTAAGGAGAAAAAGAAATAAGAGGAAAGGAAAGAGACTCTCAGAGATGTGAAGAAAGGGTTGCTCAATTTGGTTCTTGGAAATGTTAGGAAATTAATCTTATTTTCTAAGATCCGTGAGATGCGAAAAATAAGAAGATGCGGAATAACAAAGATAAGCAATCACACACGATACAAAGATTTAAGTGGTTCGGCTTAACAAGCCTACATCCACTGACGGAGATGACTCGGAGAAAGTCCACTATCAAAAGATGGAGTACAAAAATAGTAGAGAGAAAATCACTCAGATCTCAAAGCCTCAATACACTCAAATCTCACTATCACACGAGAGATTATTCCCAAAATAGAATACAAAAGACAGATGTACAAACTCTTTTTTTGCTGAAATAGATGGCGGCTGATCTCTATTTTCTTCTCTCACTCTGCAGCACCTTTTTCTTCTAATTACTTGTGTTTTGCTCTTCCAAAAACCACCAAGATGAAAAAACACTGCAGCAGCCCTTGTACCCACTCTCTCAAATTCTCTCCTTTTTCTCTACGCTTTGGTGCTCACATATACTCACTTTTTGGCACACACCCAAAGG
>NC_081542.1:8371473-8383855 GCF_901000735.1 Corylus avellana | reverse complement strand
CTTCAACTCCATTAGTTTCCCCTTTGACATAAGTACCTTCATCTCATTCTCACTCATGTGCCCAAGCCTTAAGTGCTATAGTTTTGAGTCAGCACCCGTATTCGTAACAATAACTGCATCCTTGTTGTTTGTAGTCATATAGAGAGTACCCGTCTTATGACCACGAGCCAAAATCCTAGCTCCCTTGCTGACCTTCCACTTTCCACTGTGGAAATGAATTAAATGCCCTTCCTCATCAAGCTGTCCTACTGAAATTAGATTCTTCTTCAGCTCTGGAACATGCCTGACCTTCTATAGCTTTCATACCGAATCACTGTGAACTCTAATGCAAACATCGCCTAAGCTCACAACATTTAGCGCCATTCCATTAGCCAAATACACCTTCCCGAAATCTCCACCAACATAGTTCTCGAGAATTTCACGGATTGCTGTCGTATGAAAAGATACTCCTGAGTCTAAGACCCAAGAATCAAGGGGACTATCAATAGAAAGAAATAGGGCATCATATACTTCTTCTGTCACTACGTTTGCATAATCATTCTTAGTCTCCTTCTGCAGTTCCCTGCAATTCTACTTGTAGTGGCCAGTCTTGCCACAGTTCCAACACTCAGGTTCTTGGCCGAATCTGAATTTGCTTCTCCCTTTTCTGGAATTTGATCTGCCTTGACCAGAGTTTCCATCTTGTCCTCTGCCCCGAGTCTCGAGGTTTAAAGCAGCACCAGAACAAGAGGCTTCACCTGCATCTTGGCCATAGGGGTGGCCGGACCACCCCATTTTAGCTGAGGGTGGCTTGATAGCCACCCTAATGGCTGGCCAGGGGTAGTCGTACCACCGCATGGCCCTTGCGGGTGGTCCGGCCACCCCCTAAACCAAAACTAAAATTAAAAAAAAAAAAAAAAAAAAAAATCATTTGGCCCTTGGGGTGGCCGGACCATCCCAAGGGCCAAACGAATTTATGTTTCTTTTTTAGATCTAGCCATTGGCCTTGGGCCATTGGGTGGCTTCGGCCACCCCAAACCGGGGTGGCCGAAGCCACCCCTAGCCCCAACTGGGGTGGTCCGGCCACCCCCAATAGGGTGGCTAACTACCCCTTAATTTTTTATAATTTTTTTAAAAAATATATATAATATTTTTTTATTTTTTTATTCATGAGACAGATTATTTATGGC
The DNA here is from genome assembly GCF_901000735.1 of Corylus avellana. Classification (NCBI taxonomy): domain Eukaryota; kingdom Viridiplantae; phylum Streptophyta; class Magnoliopsida; order Fagales; family Betulaceae; genus Corylus; species Corylus avellana. The sequence goes on along the minus strand of NC_081542.1, from coordinate 8,382,686 downwards.
CTTAGGATCTCTTTAAGAGATTCTGACCATTAACCAGATATTATTTCCTTCAAAATATTATTTATTTATTACAAATTACAAATGGTTTCATGTATTATAAAAAGTAATTTAAACTAAAAGATTACTTTTTTTCACTTTTTTATTCAAAATATATTTATTTATGTACTTTCTCGTTATCCAATAAGAGAGATAATAAGATTGAATTTTTTTTTTTTTATTATTATTATTATTAGGTATTGATTGTTGAACTACTTACTCAACAAATTTACTTTGCACTATAACAGCTTAGCAAACTCTTAACCCTTTAACTAGCCAAACGTGAGGTCTTTTTTGCTTCATGGCCTGGAGTGCTCTTAGATTGTTGGGATATTGCAGAGATAATAATATTCTGTTTCCTCTATAACATACATTTTCTTTCAATTCACTTTATAGCATGGTACCACCATTTCATGAGGAGTGGCCCTAACCAATTGATCTACTCATTGTGGACAATACTGTGTACTTTTTAAACATATGAAAAATACATATTTTTAAATCATTTTATTGCAAAACCACATATTTTATTTTAAAAATCATTTGCCTTTAACCGGCTAACTAAAAAATCATATGAATACATGTAATAATAACACATGACAAATTTACAGACTAAGTTGAAAAAACATTCCTTCAACACAATTTAGAGAAAACTTGTGTCCATTGAGAAAACTGAGGGCATCAATTCAATTACTCTAGTAAACAATTTCAAGGAAAGAAGCAGTGAACAAAACAAAAATAAAGAAGTGGATTGAAAGAGCCAAAGATTCACCTATGCAATAATACTCGGGTTTAGTTTGGTTAATGATTGAAAGATTAGCTTGTCAATGTTCATAATATTGACTACGCTGATGATGTTGTGATGAAACAGAAATTATGAAGTGAAGACTAAAGTTAAATACTAGTTTATAGATACTACAGCTTTTCAAAACAAAATCATTAACAAATTGCCATCACAAAAGCAAATACTAGTTACACAGTTGTAGAAAAAAAATAAAACCAACAATATATATATGTGAACTAAAAAATAATTTAATCATTCATAATAATGTATCAAGCTAACAACAAATAGCAGTAATAATTATTATTTCAAAATAAGAGTGGTGCTATTTCCATATGACAGAAATTTCATACAAATTGAATTCTAGTAAACTTTTACAACCCAGCTTCTAAAATTGACGTATGTCCCATACCATATAGGAAACACATTCTAACATATTTATAGGACGCGTGTCCCTTATATGTTCTAACATGTTAAAAGGACACATGTTTAAATGCAGGGTTGTAAGAGTTTACTGCAACCCAATTTATAAGAAATTTGGGTCCTTTTCATTATTTGGCATAATATAACTTGGAAATTCTTCCCAATTAAAAGAAACCAAGGAGATGAAAGGCAACAGAACTCCATCCAGGTGTAAAAAGATAAGACTTTAATCTCCATGGCAAAACTTAAATCTGTTAAGATACAACAGCCTAAAGCCAGATGAGTTCAGAAACCTCAGAAAAACCATTCTAAAGAGTTTAATGACAAAAACCCAAACAATTAAACAATGGCATTGGCGGCACTTGCAATCCTTGGCCATAGATCAGCACACTCCTTTCCAATTGGCCCAGTAATAGCAGATCCTGCAACCAGAACAGAACATGCACAAGAGGCTTACAACTACAATTCAAAAAAAAATCCACAAAAAATGAATTACATTAAGGATCAACACAGACTTAACATAATAACAAAAGATGAAACAAATAGTAACTTCGTACTAAATCAGCAACATCTCCCATACGCCATATTGTTCCCAAATGTGCCAGCTCAAAATGGCTTGGCAGCATTGATATTGCCAGTCTAAAATAATGGTACCTCTCTCACCCTATAAGAACAGGATAAATGGAGCGGGCATGGGTTCTAAATCCATAGGTGCTAGTGTAACTTACAAATAAAATATATATATAGACACTACCAACAAAGCTATGAAATGTTAACCAACAGGCCCTGTAAATTTTATTATAGGCATCCTAGAATTGAATTGTTATTAGTATTTTCGTTATAATAATAATTATTGTTGTAAGTATTATAACTATTATCATTACTACTGCTATTATATTATTTGCGCTTGGACAGCACAAAATCAAAATAACTAGAATTGACTTCATGATGACTGTACCTTTCATTTTGCCCTTGGGGTTGACGATAACACCAGCATTATCTGCACTCGTAAAAAGAGCTCATGATCAGAAAACTTGAGGAACAGAAAGAGATTCTCCTAAGAAAATTCTGATCAAGAAATAAGACAATTTTAACAACAGATGCAAGAAGATAATACACCAGAAATTATGTTCATGACAAGCATGTAATACAATCTAAACTATAGGGACTAGTTTAGATGCACGAAACTACCATGCAAAGATGTTAGGTAATATAAATACTGAGTTAAGGTGTATTGTTCATTCCAAAAATGCCTCTACATAGTCCCAAGAAGATGCATTAGTTTCACTAATATATTCACGATTGCCATGCCACAACAATTAGTATGATATTGAACGAGAGCAAGCTCATAATTACCTATAGCTTTCTAATGCCTAATTGCCTATAGACCAAGTTTTTTTTTAAAAAAAAGTAAATAATCTGTTATAAAATATAGAACAAACCAATAATATAGAACCTTCCAAAATAGAAGTTTGTGCATTCTAACCTGTTGTTAGGCAAAATAGGTCCTATTATCTAAACTCCTTATGACTTCTTAACAACCAAACAAATGATATAAGCATATCCATATCAACATATGCAGAAAAATAGCAACCTTCGAAGTACATAAAAACACCATCCTTTCGGCGCCACGGCTTGCACTGCCTCACAATAACAGCGGGCAAGACCTTCTTTCGGAGATCAGGCTTCCCTTTCTTGACAGTTGCCATAACCATGTCGCCAACACATGCTGACGGCAGGCGGTTGAGGCGACCCTTGATACCCTTCACAGAGATAATGTAAAGGTTCTTGGCCCCAGTGTTGTCTGCACAATTCATAGTTGCTGCCACTGGAAGACCCAGTGACATCCAGAACTTGTTCCCAGCACTTCCTCCACGTCCTGCAAATCAATAAATATAAACAATCATGAAAAGAATGAATGAAAACCATATCCCATATTTCTTCTTTGGGAAAAGTTCAAAAAACACAAAAAGAGTTTCATAATCTCGCTCAGCTAATTCTAATGACTCTTTGCACAATTTTTAAGTCTCTCCTAATATACCACTAATTCGCTGTTGCTTTGCAGACAAAATTTGGGGAAACAATTTTTTTTTTATATATATATAAGTAGGGAAACAAAAAGCAAAAAAGCATGAGGAAAATTTGAGCCAAAACGTATAAACTGTGTGCGCTTCCAGCAACCAAAGAGAGTGAGAAAGCAAGAAACCAGAACCAAATGATTACCTAAACAGAGAATAAAAGGCAAATGCAAACTGAAATCCAAATGCTCTATTTCGTTGCTAGGAATAGGGAAACATAATATAAAAAAATCTACTAGCTTCAGACAAAAGTAATTTTGAGAAGAAAAAAATAAATTGTTGCTGAAGAGGGCCAAATACAGCTCCGAAATATGTCCTAATTTTTTGGAATCAAAATTCTGAGAGACAATCCCATTTCTTTTCTACACTTCTTTCCACAGTTTTCTGAGCATCCAAACAGAGAGTAACACTAAAACTTAATCAACAGAGAGAGAACTATTGATAAGTGCTAAAATATTTATATTTTCAGCCCTTAACTTGCATGTTTTAATCCTTTAGTTTTGGTTAATTAGAACATTTTACTGTCTTTTTGTATTTTCTTTGTTTTATAGGCTTTTGGAAGAAAAGAAAGCATTTCTGGAAAAATTCCAAGCTTAAAGGGGCAAATTGGGAAGACCTAGAGGATATGGTTAAGCTTAACCAATCATGGTTAAAGTTTAATCAAATAAAGGAAAGGATTAATTCGAAATTTCTCAATTTGAAGTCAAATCGGATTGGATGCAAAATTGGATTCTGAATACGTCTTGGTATTTTGACCATAACTTTCATCTCAGATATCCGATTGAGGTGATTCAAGCGGCATTGGAAAGCTAACTCAAACTACTACAATTCACTATGAAATATAATTTTCCCAATTCGGAGCGCCGCAAGGCCAAAATCATGCCGCAAGATAGGACCGCAATTCTGGGCGAATCCTATTCCGATTTGGGCTTAGGTTTTCTTTAACCTAATTGGGCTTGGACTTAAATCTCCGAAATTCCTAGGATTACTAGGGCTTCTAGGACTCTCCTAAGCCCTATAAATAGACCTCTAAGCCTCACAATTGAGGGGGATCAGACGAAGACGCGCCGGGGGCGCCGTTCTTGGTTGCTTTCCGTGTTTTCTGGGTTTTTGTAACTTGGAACTCAAATTCTTTTGTAAGTTTTTAATTTTAATGAAGTAATTTAGTTTCTTTATGATTTCTTTTGTCATGAGAGGCTAATTCTTCAACTAAGGTTGAAGATGAAGCCTCACCATTGATTAGTTTTATATTTTTATGTTTCGTTCGTACAAATCCGTCGTTTAATGTAATGTATGTTCGTTTCAGTTCAATTGTGTGACAAAATTGTGATTGATTGTTGTTTATAAATCACAAAAATGTTGGATATTCGTTGTGTTTCATCCAACGGATACATCGAATGATTTGATTGAGACTTATATCCATTGTGATTTACGGATACAATGGATCTCAATTGGATATTCGTTGTGATTTGTAATAGAGATGGATTCATCGAATGATTCAATTGGTTTATAAAAAAACAATAGAACATATATAGGGTTTAATTGTTTGTCGGATGCATGAATGAAAACATAAGAATGTATGCTTTGATTTGGTGAGGTGAATTCTAAAACCTTAGTCGTTTATCTTTTGATTATTTTTATTTTATTTAGTTTATGTTAGTTTATTTTCAAGATCAAAATCATTCGGAACTAGGTTAAGATATAATTGATTTAGATAGAAATTAAATTTCACAAACACAATTCCCTGTGGATCGACCTCGCACTTGCACACACACTATATTGCACACGACTCGTGCGCTTGCGAGTACAATTAAATTTGTACATCAAATTTTGGCGCCGTTGCCGGGGCTTTGTTTGTTTGTGAAAATTGATTTTTGTTTAAATTGATTTTATTTTTCTACTAGTTATTTTCTTTTTACAGTTTGTTGCCTTTTATTTTTATTTTTTTTATTTGTTTCTGTTTATAGTTACTAATAAAAAATAAAAATAAAAATAAAAATAAAAAAGAGAAAAAGTTGTTTGTTTTTGTTGTTTCTGTTGCAGCTCTGCCGAAGGAACTAGTCCCTGCCAAAGCGCTTGATCGCACATCACCTACACTCGAGCGCATTCGAGCCTAACGCAGCAAGCATCCCGCGTGCCTGCGCTCGACACTTCCGCAGGTGCGCGCGAGCGCACACCCCGCGCCCATGTACGCTCGATCGCACATCACTTGCGCTCGAGTGCACCTTCACAGACTACACCAAAACGGGCCAGCACCTTGAATTTTGCCAAACTTATGTTTGGTCCGTTTTGTGAGTTTTTGTTTTGATTTTTTGTTTTTAATTTTTGGTATTTTTGTTTATTTTATTTTTTAAAAAAAAAAAAAACCCAAAAAAAAAAAAAATCCAAAAAAATCCAAAAAAAAAATTTGGTTAATGTTTCATGTGGAAGTGTGCTTTGTTTAAAGAGTGAGGATAAGCATGAATTTTCCTTTAGGTAATTTTAATGCTACCCTTAGTTGTAGGACACCCGCTTTTTCCAACCATCCTCATCATTTTCACCCACATGGACCATGTTCATACTGCTCTAACCCTTATCATAGTTCAGGTAATTGTCCATCTTGGGGACAATTTTTCAATTTTTCACATGAGCAGATGAACACCAATTTCTCCAGTTTGGGGTCTGAATCAAATTTCAATTGCTACACCCTCGATTGGAGCAACCATTCTAATTTCTCGTGGCAAGCTAATGCTACGGGAAATTATGCTCCCCAATTTGATGAACTGCACCATCCTGAATATCCGCAGTTCGACAACCAATCCTCTACCCCTTCACCCTGCAATTATCCTCCACAAGATTTATCATTGGAAAACACCCTCAAAGAGTTCATACAGTCTAATGGCCAAACCTTGCAAGAGCTTAAAAATGCCACCATGGTCAACTCCCAAGCCATAAATGAAGTGAAGAATGCAGCCATGGCCAACACTCAAGCAATTGAAAAGTTGGAAGGACAGCTTGGTTATTTAGTTGCTGAACTCACTAGAATAGAGGAAGAAGAGCTTCAAAGTCAGTTGATGGCTGAAAGGCACTACATGATTGATGAGGATGATTCTAGCAATCCTTATCATGAGCATGTCAAAGCCACCACCCCAATTAGGAGAGAGAAAATTGTTGATGAGACAATTCTAGAGGACCCATTGGGAAAGTGCTTTGCTCAATTTGGATGTGACCTAGACCTTGACAAGTTACTTGAGCAAGCTGATGCCTTATTGGACTCCACTCCTAAGATGCGAATTGAAAATGGGGAAACCACTGAGATATCATTCCCTAACTCACCCTCATTAGCAGCTGAGCCTTTCATTGTGGGTAACCATGAGGAGAAAGAAAAAGAGGAGCAGGTTGATCACATTGAACCCCCATCAACTCCAAATCTGTCCAGTGACAAGGGAGTGAGTACTGAAGCTCACTCCTTCATCAAAATCCCTCTTGAGACAATTCATGAACCCCAACCTTCAGTTCTTCAATGTCTCAAAGAGCCGTCTCATGCTAAAATTCTCAAGGATCTATGCACACAAGGTCACAAATCTAGGAACCATGTTCCTAAGAAGATCTTTCGAAGCAAGCAACTAGGCTACCTGAGACGGCAAAACATCCTTCCAGAGGGATATCAAATTCTTAAGAAGAAAGGATGGAAGGGATTGGTTGGACACCCAAATGATCGAGGAAAGTGTGGTATTCTTTCTTTCTTTTTATTTTCAGCACTTTATTTTGATTTCTTTTCCTTTTTGTCATTTCATTTTGTGTCATTTTCTTTTTATTTCTATCAGCAATTAATCTTTTGATATTTGTTTCTATGAGAAAATATTGCTGCTAGATTTTGACAGGTGTTTTGGTGTTCAAGTTCTGGGGGACGCCCTGGCCTTTGCACACTCGAGTTTCCGCATCCTACGGTATTGTGTCTCTTGCTACATTTGGGACAATGTGTCATTTAAGTTTGGGGGTGTGGACAAACACATTGTCTTTTTGTTTGTTTGTGTCTTTTTGTTTGTTTTTATCTGTTTGTTTTGTTTAAAAAAAAAAAAAATGTGCTATGTTGTTGATTGGTCATGAGTTACATCATAACTGTGGTTTGCATGTCATTAGTATGTTTAACTTTTTGAACACTACATGTCATTAGAAATCCGAGTCCTTTGACTCATTCGGTGGATTAGAGAGACTTCACATGTCTGAGTTGATTATCACAAGCACACTAGCATAAAGTTTGTGAGGTATGAGATTTGGATTGATTAGGGTGTGCCTTGTGATTTGTAGGATGAAGTGTTGATGAAACCATGGCTTGAAGATAAAAAATTAAAAAAAAAAAAAAATTGTCATCATCAGTTTGAGCTTTTCATTGAGTATCCGGATCTCATGCCTCACTAAGCATTGAGTGTTCGCGTAAAAAGATGAGAAATTCAACTTGGTTGACTGTATGGCTAGTTTGGCTTTGTAGCCTTTTTGACTTGAGTAATTAAGCCTTAGGGATGTTTTACATCTAGTGCCCTAAAACCATCTGGTTTGGGAGTCACTGGCCCAATACTCGTTACATACGTCAATTAGAAAGCTTAAGGGAGCCGAACATTGCACAGCCTACACAAAAAAAAATGAAAATAAAATATATATATATATATATAAAAACAAAAAAAACAAAAACAAAAATGCATGTCTTGATCTAAGCCTTTGGTGTTTTCATTTGTGTAAATTCCTATGAATTTTGAGGTACACCAAACTTTGAGAAAAATTGAAGCCTCTTAACTTTGTGTTAGTCTCACTTTGCACATTTGGCGCTTGTGTTGTCTCAAATTTCCACCTTTGAGTTGAATGATTTGTGGTTGGCTTGATGATTTGATTGTGGTGTTTACTTTGTTAAACCTGCTCATGATATGAGAACCATATGTTTGTATGAAAATTGTGTTTATCAATGATGTAGTGCTAAAAATGTTTGTGGGTATCATTTCTATTAAACCCTCACGAGACTTCACTCGTCCTCTAGGGATACCTAGGGGTTTAAAAGGCTTGTTGCATACGCTAAATGCAATCGTACATCCCACGAAAGATGGATTTATCTTTTGTTTTCTGTTTTTCCATTGTTGTTTTTAGTTTTGTATTGCTAAGGGACTAGCAATATGTAAGTTTGAGGGTGTGATAAGTACTAGAATATTCATATTTTCAACCCTTAACTTGCATGTTTTAATCCTTTAGTTTTGGTTAATTAGGCCATTTTACTTTCTTTTTGTATTTTCTTTGTTTTATAGGCTTTTGGAAGAAAATAAAGCATTTCTGGAAAAATTCCAAGCTTAAAGGGCAAATTGGGAAGATCTAGAAGATATGGTTAAGCTTAACCAATCATGGTTAAAGTTTAATCAAATAAAGGAAAGGATTAATTCGGAATTTCTCAATTTGAAGTCAAATCGGATTGGATGCAAAATTGGATTCTGAATACGTCTCGGTATTTTGGTCATAACTTTCAGCTCAGATATCCGATTGAGGTGATTCAAGCGGCATTGGAAAGATAACTCAAACTTATACAATTTATTGTGAAATAGCACTTTCCCAATTCGGAGCGTTACAAGGCCAAAATTACGCCGCAAGATAGGACCGCAATTCTGGGCGAATCCTATTCCGATTTGGGCTTAGGTTTTCTTTAACCTAATTGGGCTTGGACTTAAATCTCCGAAATTTCTAGGATTACTAGGGCTTCTAGGACTCTCCTAAGCCCTATAAATAGACCTCTAAGCCTCACAATTGAGTGGGATCAGACAAAGACGCGCCGGGGGCGCCGTTCTTGGTCGCTTTCCGTGTTTTCTGGGTTTTTGTAGCTTGGAACTCGAATTCTTTTGTAAGTTTTTAATTTTAATGAAGTAATTTAGTTTCTTTATGATTTCTTTTGTCATTAGAGGCTAATTCTTCAACTAAGGTTGAAGATGAAGCCTCACCATTGATTAGTTTTATATTTTTATGTTTCGTTCGTACAAATCCGTCGTTTAATGTAATGTATGTTCGTTTCAGTTCAATTGTGTGACAAAATTGTGATTGATTGTTGTTTATAAATCGTGAAAATGTTGGATATTCATTGTGTTTCATCCAACGGATACATCGAATGATTTGATTGAGACTTATATCCATTGTGATTTACGGATACAATTGATGATTTGATCTCAATTGGATATTCGTTGTGATTTGTAATAGAGATGGATTCATCGAATGATTCAATTGGTTTATAAAAAAACAATAGAACATATATAGGGTTTAATTGTTTGTCGGATGCATGAATGAAAACATAAGAATGTATGCTTTGATTTGGTGAGGTGAATTCTAAAACCTTAGTCGTTTATCTTTTGATTATTTTTTATTTTATTTAGTTTATGTTAGTTTATTTTCAAAATCAAAATCATTCGGAACTAGGTTAAGATATAATTGATTTAGATAGAAATTAAATTTCACAAACACAATTCCCTGTGGATCGACCTCGCACTTGCACACACACTATATTGCACACGACTCGTGCGCTTGCGAGTACAATTAAATTTGTACATCAACTATGATTAGAGTTGTTGCCATTTACTATGTTCGAAGATTAGAGCCGGATTGGGATCCACAACAATTATCTGCTCGAATTGTTAGTAATTTAGACAGTTAATAATTTAATATGAGAAAACTCATATGAAACCCACCTATCAGGATAAGTGGCCGAATAGTCCAAAATTTATTTGATAAGGTAGGTTCCATACGAGTGCCAAAATTGTTAGCAATTCAAATTGCTAATTGCTGTCGATCCTTATCCATTAGAGTCCACTGCCATTTACTATGTGCTAGCTATATATTATCTTCTAATATTTATTTTCTTTGTAGGTAATAGCATCTTGAAACAAATTTTAAAAATACAGTTGCTTTCCAAATTATATCGTAAGAGCAGTCAACTATAATTTTGCCAGTTTTTTCCACAACCCATAAGTTTCAATCCTTGGTTTCTGCCCCATAAAGTATCTCATTTTTATTCCAAACTAGCAACCAACTTGCTAGTGTCCTCGCTTGACCAAACCATTTATTTAATCTTCTTCACACGGCAGGCTAATTAATTTCTTTCCCAAGCCAATTTTGCTCTTCTGATTTGTTATAATCTCAAACACATGAAAACAAAATGAAGTTTGTGATACTATATAAATTTTAAGCCAAGAATTGTATTTTCTTGCCGCGGGGGCAAAAGACTCGTCCCATTTGGTAAAATTTTGAGAAGTGTTTTACAGGATTTTGTGCAATTGGTTTCAATGCAATTGTTGCCTTCGTGTTGATGATTCTGGTGCATGCATCAATGAGCTATGCTACTTCACCTGTAAGTTTGTAGTGACTTAGAATATAAATATATTTGTCTGATTTAAGGGCAAATTAAGGTGATAATTTGGAGTGTTCTTGATCTCTTGCAGACATGGATACCATCAGCTTACTTCCCAATATACATACACAACATGCATAGGGCAAAGCACGGAAGTGATTCAGGGACTTATGATACAGAGGGAAGGTGAGCTATATGAACACCCAATTGACATTTTCTAGGTCCTTTCCAAATTGCAAATATAGTATTAGTTTAATGCATCTTCTTTATCTCATCAAATTTATATAGAGCTACCTAATAAACCCTAAAATGTCCCCAATTTGATTGCAGGTTCATCCCTGCACATCTTGAGAACATGTTCAGCAAATATGCTCGTACACTTCCTGACAAGCTTACATTACGGGAGCTCTGGCACATGACTGAGGCTAACCGTAACACATTTGATTTATTTGGCTGGTCTCTCTCTCTTTCTTTCTCCTTGATTCACTGTGTTTTAAAATATTAATTAAATTATTAAATTAATTATTTTCTATATGGTTAAGCTTTT
>NC_081542.1:8355021-8371373 GCF_901000735.1 Corylus avellana | reverse complement strand
TATTGATTTCATTCTCGATGTCTGCAATCTTATTTCGAACTTCCCGAAGCATCATTGCGTGCATGGGGCTATGAAATATCCTCCCCATCCAGCTCCTCCTCCTGTGTTCTGCAATCTTGAGGATGAACGTGTCGATAACATCCTCAGCCTCGTAAGCCACCTCCCTGATCTGTCCAACTACCTCCTTCACCATTGGATGCTCATTTCGTTTCCCCACGGAGCTCTCCAGGAAGATATTTATAAACCTAAGCTCCCTATGGAGTGACTTGACTTGACCCTGTACTCCACCAAAGAAATTTGCTTCCTTTCCGAGTTCCTGGGACAAGTACTGTACGAGGAAATTAACAGCATGGTCGGCCATATTTCCTTATAATATTCCCTCCCTTAAATCTGCTAGAAATGTTGGAAAGCTGCTAACAAACTGTTTGTCTCTCTCTCTCACTGTATTTGGTGTTTACTGTTTCTTGGTTGCATATGGTAGTGATAATTAAGGAGAAAAAGAAATAAGAGAGAAGGAAAGAGATCCTCAGGCCTCAGGGATGTGAAGAAAGGGTTGCTCAATTTGGTTATTGGAAAGACATTGACAGTCTACAGTGAAGCAATTTTCGGTTGACTGGGGGAAAGCTGGGGTTGGTGGGTAGGGAAAGAGAAGAAGGAATGCAGAGTTCAAAAGATGGTGAATAGGAAAGCAGCTCGATCCTCTGTTTTTCTCTTACCATAAGAAGTCGTTGCTTTCTTTCTAGCCAACATCCTAGTGTTTTTTATTTCTTGGCCATTTCAACGATGGATTCCCTATAAAATAAAAAAATAGTGCTATTTCCGCTCACCATCCTTTTTGCCTTTTCTTTTTTGGGGTCGACCTCGTTGTCGACATGTAAGATCGATTCCCCGATTAAAAAACACCATCATTGATTCATTGCACCGTGAACCACGGGGATACTTCATGACCCTTACGGTTTAAACTGACCCCATATGTTGGCTGTTTCCAGCCTTCCAGGGGCACCATTGCTACAGCATTCATATTCCGGCCATTCATCATGTATGACTAAATTTTAGCTAATAGCCTAATATTAATGACTTTTTTATTTTTTATTTTTATTATTAAGTATAGATTGTTGAGCTTAGCAATGTAGCAGCTTAGCAAATTCTTAGTCACCTTGACTAGCCGGATGTAGGGTCTTTTTGCTACATTGCTCTTAGTGATATTTGTAGAAATAATAATATTCTGTGTAGGAATGATATTCATCTTGGACATATATTTTTCTTCCAATTCATTTTATTTTTAAATAGTTTTATTAAAAAATCACGTGTTTTTCACATATTATTTAAAAAACCATGTGTTTTGTAATGGCTAATATAAAATCTTGTGAGAACACATGTTAAAAGGACATAACAAATATATAGACCGAGTTAAAAAAAAAAATTCTTTCAATCCAATTTGGAGAAAACTTTGTGTCCACCGAGAAAAATGAGGGCATCAATTCGGTTATTTTGTAAACAATTTCAGGGAGAGAAAAGCAGCAAACAAAACAAAAATAAAGAAGTGAATTGAAAGAGCCAAAGATTCACCTGTGCAATAATACTCAGAGTTTAATTTGGTTAATGATTGAAAGATTTGCTTGTCAATGTTCATAATGTTGACTACGATGATGAAGTTGTGATATAGAGAAATTATGAAGTGAAGACTAAAATAAAAGAGTAGTTATAGATACATAAGTTTTTTAAAACAAAATCATTAACAAATTGCCGTAAAAAAGCAAATATTAATTCAACAGTGAAATTAAAAGGAGCAAAAACAAATAATATTTTAAATAATATAAAAAAAGAATAGATAAACAGATGTATAGACCGTATGGTGGCTTTCAAAAAACCTATTAATCAAACTATATAAAATGGGTTTTAATTAGCCATTTTACATCAAAATTTAGATTAACCAATGTGAATGCTAAAACAATCAACTTAAATTTTCAAGTGATTCATACGAGAACCGGTCAAACTTCTATATAGGAGTTCTTTATTTTCAACTTTCCTATCGCTGCCCGAACTTACAAGGTAGTTAGGTGGAAATAAAACAATATTTCTGAATGGGATTTACTAGTATATCTTCCAATTCATGCTGCTTCGAGGAAGAGAGGATTGGTGTGCAGGCAAGGCATTTTGCAATCTAATATTCATGGTGTCTAATATATAGATGGTATTTGGTTGTAGATATAATTGTTATAGGATATTGTGGTTTCCCCTTGATAGGAATAGGATAGCCAGATCATACAAGTTATATATAGAGCTTCCTAATAAACCCTAAAATGTCCCCAATTTTATCGCAGGTTCATCCCCACACATCTTGAGAACTGTTCAACAAATATGTTGTACACTGCCTGACAAGCTTACACTACGGGAGCTCTGGCACATGACTGAGGCCGGCTAACCGTAACGCATTTGATTTCTTTGGCTGGTCTCTCTATCTCTTTCTTTCTCCATTATGCACTGTGTTTTAAAATATTAATTAAATTATTAAATCAATCATTTTTTATCCGTTTTAGCTTTTTGAATATATAGTGATTTAACATGCACACGAAGAAACCCTCTTAAACGTGCATGTAGTTAATTAGTCTCTACTTATATATTGTTTCAGGATAGCAAGTAAACTGGAATGGGGAGCTCTTTATGTTCTTGCAAAGGATGACGAAGGTTTCTTAGCTAAAGAAGCTGTGAGGCGTTGCTTCGATGGAAGCTTGTTTGAATATTGTGCCGAGGTTCAAAAGAACCCTCCTATTGGCAAGGTGGCATGATGCTCCAATTATAAGACGACATGCAATGCAAGCATCTTTGTGTTGGTTATTGGAACAGTGGAACATATATATTTCTTTGAAGATTGAGGCATAGATATGCTTGTATTCCTTTCTTTTGTAAGGTTAGACAGAGTGCTTTGCCTTAAGGGGTGGTTTATTAGCCTTTTATCATAGCAGTGAAGAATAAATGAACTAAAATAATGTAGAGTTTTTCCAATTCCTAGAGCTGCAATTAAATAAATTAACTAAAATTTGACCTTATATAAAAAAATTCCAACCATTGATTCTTACACACACAAAAACGTTATTTGGATCAAACAAAAGCACCAAACACACACAATGGGAACAAGGTGGCAATGGAGTCTCACCAAAGCCTCAAGAAGATAACAATGATGACTCTTAATTAGCTCTATTTGGTGACTCTTCTCCTTCTTGAAGCAGAATCCTTCATGTGCTGAAAAACAGGGGAAGTAAACAGACAACTCCAGCCTTATCAAACCAAAGTCTTTGATCAACAGAATAAGGGTTGCCAAATAGAGCTGTTAGTTCTCCATCAATCCCCCTACCTCCTGAAAACCGTGGGGCTGCATGAACATCATAACACTGTTTCCATTTCCGTTGATGTTATCTATTATCATAAAATTAATTAAATTGATGAATTTATTTACAAAAGGAATATTAATTAGTGACTATATATATATATATGTTTTCAACAACGAAAAGATCAAAGGACTACATATTTGTAATTAGGTGCTGCAAATGTTAAAAGTGAGAATAGAAATGAAAAGAGAAATAAAAGTATACCTGCAAAATGGATCTTTGGATGATATCAGTACTTGAACCCACGGACGAGGGTTGTCAATGAGCTGAACCGATCACTAGCTTACACCTAAACGTCATCTGCAATTCTCGAAGCATCTGTTCCAATTCTGAGTTGGGATGTAACACCTCCACCTTTTGCAAGGCAGTCAAACTCCATAGTTCCGGAGGGAGCATTGTCAATTCACGGCATGATTCGATAACCAAATATCTAAGGCATGTCATTGCACCTTCCTCTTGTTTCCATTCTTTAACGTCATTTAAACGTCGCAATTCAAGGACTTCGAGTCTAGGAAATGAATCTCCAAAGACGTGCAGATTTCTAATATCGTAACACTGTTCTAATTTCAATATCCGAAGATTGGGAAGGTTTCCCAGCACTATCATGCCGCCACCTTCTGCTAACCGAGTATTTTCTAAGGTTAGATGAGTGATTGTCAATGGAAATGAAATCGAATCACTAGGAGGTATTGTGAATGCATCGATTGTCAATTTTTGAAGATAATGTAAATGATGAAGGCTTTCCAAAAAATGTACTGCTTTGTTGTCATCTTCAAAAAACAACCCCTTGTAGATAAATTTTATTTCTAGTTCCCTAACACAAGGAAACTTGTCCAGTTCGCCAGCAAGCTCTCCAACATACCAACATGTTGAAGTGGAAAGGACTTGGAGGTTCCATAGAACTTCATCCAAATGGTAAGGCAACGGCAGCAACTCTTTCAGATACAGATTCCTTAAGCGCTGCAGCTTAAATATCCCGCTTACCCTACGAATTACTGGATGATATTCATCTTCTAAATGTCCACCCTCTATGACAAGTGTTTCTAGATTCCTAAGGTTACCAAAGGAATCCGGAATAACACTTACTGACTCAGATAATGTTATCCTCAAGTACCTCAAGTGGATCATTGTTTCTATGCTTTTGGGAATGGAGTGGAGTACTATACAGCGCTCCAAATTAAGCACCCGAATCAACTTGAAGTTTTCGACGAACAAATTCAAGTCTCTATCTTTGACTTTGCAAAATAACAACAAAGAACGAGCACATGGAGGATCAAAGAAGTTTAGGACATTGTATAGAGGAAAGCTACCATCACCATGGAAGGATAGTCTACGAGATTTGATGGGGAATGAAAGGTTACCGGCTCTAAGTAGCTCAAGAAATTTGTCTTCCTTGCTCTCGGATATGCAGAGGTCTCGCAGAAGATCATGAATACGACATATCTTTAAGCCTCCATCTGTCGCCCTGCTACCCACTTGGATCAAGCTTCGATCAATGAGCTCCTCCAAGTAGTCTTCGGCGACATCCTCTATGCTTCTATTGCCCGTGTGCTGTATGAATCCCTCAGCTGTCCATAGCTGGATCAATTGCCTTACGGGGATCCCAAAGTCTTCCGGATATACACCAAAATACAAAAAGCATGGTTGCAAACGTCGAGGTAAGTTGGTGTAGCTTAAGGCCAAAATGTCTTTGCAGATTGGATTAGCCTGATCAGTAAGGAACCAATTTACATTGCCAATTAATTTGGACCATTCTCGGTATGTCTTCTCTTTATTTGCTAAAAGGCCCCCTAAAACCACAATGGAAAGTGGTAAGCCACGACAATCATCTGCGATTTTTCTCCCTAGAGTTGCTAACTCGGGAGGACATGTTCTTCCCCGAAACACTTTCTTTCTAAAGAGCTCCCAACTTTCGTCTTTGTCAAGAAATGGGAGAAAGTAGGGTGGAGTAGAGCTTGCATGTGAAGCTACTTCTTTTATGCGGCTGGTGATCAATATTCTGCTTCCATTCATGTTATCAGGAAAAGCAGATCTTACTTCATCCCAGACTTCAGTATTCCAGATGTCGTCCATGACTATTAGGTACCTCTTTCTTAGCAAGCATTTGAACAACTTCTCCTTTAATTCGTCTACACCCAACTGATCTTCTAGTGTTCTCCGCTGATCTGGGATTGGCATCTCTTTCAAAATTTTAAGCAAGAGCTCGCTAGTTCTAAAATCTTGAGATACATACACCCATGCACAGCGCTGAAAGTGCCGCTTGACGCAAACATTATTGTAGATTTTCCGGGCAAGAGTTGTCTTCCCCAGGCCTCCCATTCCAATGATCGAAATGACATCAAACTTACGATCCCCTTCAATAAGTTGTCCCACCACTGTCGATGAGTCATCAACGAAGCCCACCACGTCATCTTCCTCGACTTCTCTCCTACGCTTGTGTAGTGCCTCCGCTGCTGCCGCCGCTGCATCTACACTCTCTGTGGCTCTTTCAATAATGCCATACCTTTCTCTATTGTTGTAGATTTCATTGATTTCGTTCTTGATGCGTGCAATCTTTCTTCCAACATCTCGGAGCATCTTTGCGTGCATGGGGCTACTAAGCATCCTCCCCATCAGGCTCCTCTTCTTGTGCTCTGCAACCTTGAGGATGAACGTGTCGATAACATCCTCAGCCTCATAAGCCACCTCCCTGATCTGTCCGACTACCTCCTTCACTATTGGATGCTCATTCCGTTTCCCCACGGAGCTCTCCAAGAAGATATTAATCAGCCTAAGCTCCCTATGGAGTGACTTGACTTGATCCTCCACTCCACCAAAGAAATTTGCTTCCTTTTCGAGTTGCTGGGACAAGTACTCTACGAGGGAATTAACAACATGGTCGGCCATATTTCCTTATAATATTGCCTCCCTTAAATCTGCTAGAAATGTTGGAAAGCTGCTAACAAACTGTTTGTCTCTCTCTCTCTCTCTCACTGCATTTGGTGTTTACTGTTTCTTGGTTGCAGATGGTAGTGATAATTAAGGAGAAAAAGAAATAAGAGGGAAGGATCCAGGAAACAGACCCTAGCTCAGAGATGTGAAGAAAGGATTGCTCAATTTGGTTCTTGGAAAGACATAGAAAGGTCTACAGAGAAGCCATCATTTTCGGTTGATTGGGCATTTCCACGTTGTTTCAAAAAGTAAAGATGAGTAGTGCTATTTCCACTCACCATCCTTTTATCGTTTCTTTTTGAGGTCGATGTTGTTGCCGACATGTAAGATCGATTCCCTAATTACAAAACACCATCATTGCACCTTAAATAATAGGGGATGAGTAGTGATTTTTGGAATACCGGCGTGCTTGAATAGTAAGCACGTTGTTGTTAAAATATTATAAAATATTATTTGAACGTTAAAAAAAAATAATAATATTTTAACACCAGCATGCTTATTGTTCAAGCACGCCGGTATGCCAAAAATCACCACTCCACGGGGATACTTCACAAACTGACCCCATATATGACTTTATGAGGCACCAGTGCTAGAGCCATTCACACTTGGCTGCATTAATATTTAAGCTAAGCAAACTCTTAACCACTTTAACTAGCCAAATGTGAGGTCTTTTTTGCTTCATGGCTTGGAGTGCTCTTAGATAGTTGGGATATTGCATAGATAATAATATTTTGTTTCCTCTAGAACATACATTTTCTTCCGATTCACTTTATAGCATGGTAGGTGTGGCTTCCAACCAATTGATCTACTCATTGAGGACAATACCATGTAGGGGTGGGCATATTAACTGGCTACCGATTACCGGTCGTGTACCGGTTTCGACCAAACCGATATACTGATATCCTTTTCGGTTAAATTTTTTATACCGGTTTGCTTATTGGTTCGGTTCGGTCTGTTTAGAAATTTCATATCGGTTAACCATTTAACCGATATAAACCGTTAAGTAGGGATGCCAAAACGACGTAGTTTTGGGATTATATATATACCTATGTAACCTTATCTTAATTTGGGTTTGGGTATGTTTGATTTTTTTTTTTAGTGATGGCATTGGATGTGGTGAAAGCATTTTTCATTAACTAGTTTTGTTAGTCTAATTAGCATTCATTATGTTAATTAGTCCATTTGCTTTGGAAAAATGTATCTAGCATTTCATTTGAGGCTATTGTTTAAGCCTAAGCTCCCCATTCTAGGATTTTGTGTTGATTTTATTATTATTTGTTAGTATTTCATGGAGAGGGATAGACTTTTGTCTGGTTCCACAGAAAATTCGAGCAACAAAAAATAGAATGGGGGTTGGGTTTTTTTCTAGGTTTTGTGGACTTTCGTGTTTCATTATCTCCCTCTCTAGATTCATTTTCGCTGAAGCTCCAAAACAACCAGATCTGTCGACTCCAACACAACACCACAGACGTGATTTACCATTTTGTACATCTTCGAGGTAGGAAAATTGAAGGTGTGGGCATATAGTTACTGCCCAGATTATTTCACATTGGAGTTCCTCCTCTTTACAAGGGATCGCAGTGAAAAAGAATGTTGTTTGATTTTACAATATGCAGGAAGATGCAATACATGATATTCTTGATTGTGAAGCCCTTACCACCAGCTCTGTTGCTTCATTCCCAGCAGGTTTAAGGCCTGAATGCCCAGCTCCAATACTATTTATGCAATGCTGGAGAGGGTTGGGATCAAGCCACAAATTATTATATATGATGAAGTCTTGCTTTCTCAGTCTGCTCATTAGTAAATAAGAAAAAATAAGCAAACACAACACAACACAACAAAACAAAAACAGAGAAGCCAATACAAATAATTAATGATTATTTGCATGCTTACAGAAAAGCAAAAGGTTGGCCAGAGTGCAATGTCCATAACATCATAAAAGATCATCATTGCAAAATGAAAAGAGAGCAACTCTGTCATAATTTATTTCACAAACAAGCTAGGCATGTTTTCACTGAACAAATTAATCACTACTATAAAATCTAGAAACAATATGAAAAGGACCTATCAAAAAATCAACGTAGAAGGAAATAAATCATAATCCTAGACCAAAATTAAACTTTCTTACTAACAAGTTTAGAAAAGGGCATCTCATGTAGGGCTAGTCTTTACCAGTTAGTTAATCCTACTTTAATGACTTCACTGCCTGCAAGTCAACTATTATGCTAACATTGTTTTCTACATAAGCTCACGAAATATTAGCTAATCGAAGCAGTTTTTGGTACTAAATCACATTAACTTGAGACAGGTCATAAAGTCCCTGCAGGACTGGGTGAGACATGCTTCTATATACCAAAGATGAAATAAGTTCATGACATCCCTGCAGATCTTATAAACTTCTAAGACATTTCAAAATAGCTAAACTACACTAGATGACTTGTTTAATGTTTTCTCTCCCTCTCTCTCTCTCTCTCTCTCTCCCTCCCATCCTCCTTGCCTTCTCCGTCAAATCCGTTAGCCCAGCACCATCTTCTCTATATTTCTCTTCTCTTCTCACAGCAACTCACAATCCCTCTCTCTCCCGGCACCGATTCAGTCGGCCAAACCTCAATATTTCAGATATATTCAACCTAAAAAAATTGAATAAACCATAAGTACACAATCGGAAACCAGCTAGAATCACTCAAAGGGACAAGAAAAAAGAAAAAAGATTGGTGCCGTGGGGCTGTTTAGCTTGGGTGAGAGAAAGACAAAAGACTAGATAGAAAAGCAAAGAATAAAATAATTTAATCATACATATATAATAATGTAACAAGCTAACAGCAAATAGTAATAATTTAAAATATTATTTTAAACAAGAGTGGTGGAATTTCATTAGACATAAATTTCATACAAATTAGGTTCTAGTAAACTTATGCAACCGGACCTCTAGAAGTAACGCATGTCACTTACTATATAAGGAGGACATTTCTAACATGTTCAAAGGCTGGGTTGTAAGCAGACCCTGCAACCAGAACAGAGCATGCACAAGAGGCTTAGAATTACAATTCAAACCATATTGTTCACGAATTCTCCGGCTTAAAGAACAATGGCGCCTTCTATTGATGGGTTGGTCATACTTCTAACAGCACATGGAAAGACTAACAACGATGATTCGCAGCTCTATTCATCCAAATAGGTGCATATTCTCCTTCTTGTTGTTGAGAAACAGGGGACGTAAAACAGAGCACTCCAGCCTTATCAAACCGAAGTCTTTCAATCAGCAGAATAACGGTTGATAGCCGTTAGTTATGTACTGCTGTATTGGTCCTCCATCAATCCCCCTACCTCCTAAAAACCACATGATAACAGTAATTGAAGGGGACGACTTCATGAAAGCAATAGAGAGGAACACCATTTCCATTTCCGTTGAAGTTCTATATTATCACATAATTAATTAAATTGATAAATTTATTTTCAAAAAGAATGTTAGTGACTATATATTGTTTTCAACAACGAAAAGATCAAAGGACTAAATATTTATAACTAGGTGCTGCAAATGTTGAAAGTGAGAGTAGAAATGAAAGAGACTGAAAACTATACCTGCAAAATGGATGATATCATTACTTGAACCCACGGATCAGTAATATTTAGTTGAACCGATCACTAGCTTACACCTAACCGTCATCTGCAATTCTCGAAGCATCCTTGTCAATTCTAAATTGCAATCTAAGAACTCCACCTTTTGCAAGGCAGTCAAACTCCATAGTTCCGAAGGGAGCATTGTCAAACCAAGGCATCCGGCGATAACCAAATATCTAAGGCATGGCATTGCACCTTCCTCTTGTTTCCATTCTTCAACTTCTTTTAAATGTTCCAATTTAAGGACTTCAAGTCTAGGAAATGAATGATCTCCAAAGACGTGCAGATTTCTAATACTGTCACAATATTTTATTTTCAATATCCGAAGATTGGGAAGGTTTCCCAGCACTGTCATGCTGCCACCTTCTTCTAACCCAACATCTCTTAAGGTTAGTTGAGTGATTGTCAATGGAAATGAACTCAAATCACTGGGAAGCCTTGGAAAGTGCGCGATTTTCAATTTTTGAAGATAACGTAAATGGTGAACGCCTTCCAAAAAATCTACTGCGGCTTTCTTCTCGTCTTCAAGATTCCAGTACTTCTCGATAAATCGTATTTTTAGTTCCCTTACACAAGGAAACTTGTCCAGTGTGACAGCAAAAGTTTGCTCTCCAACATGCCAACTTGTTGAAGTGGAAACGACATGGAGGTTCCATAGAACTTCATCCAACAGGTAAGGCGCGAACCAATCCAGATACAGATTCCTCAAACGCTGCAGCCTAAATATCCCACTGACTCGACAATCTGACAAAAAACGTCCACCCTCTATGACAAGTGTTTCTAGATTCCTAAGGTTACCAAATGAATCAGGAATAACACTTACCATAGAAGAAAATTTTATCCTCAAGTACCTCAAGTGGATCATTGTTTCTATGCTTCTGGGAATTGAGTCGAGTACTATACACTCCAAATTAAGCACCCGAATCAACTTGAAGTTTTTGACGAACAAATTCAAGTCTCTATCTCCGATATCGCCAAAGAACAACAAAGAACGAGCACATGGAGGATCAAAGAAGTTTAGGACATTGTATTGAGGAAAGCTACCATCACCATTGAAGGATAGCCTACGAGATTTGATGGGGAATGAAAGGTTACCAGCTCTAAGTAGCTCAAGAAATTTGTCCTCCTTGCTCTTAGATATGCAGAGGTCTCGCAGAAGATCATGAATACGACATTTCTTTACGCCTTCATCTGTCGCCCTCCTACTCACTTGGATCAAGCTTCGATCAATGAGTTCCTCCAAGTAATCTTCGGCAACATCTTCTATGCTTCTATTGCCAGTGTGCTGTATAAATCCCTCAGCTGTCCATAGGTGGATCAATTGCCTTACAGAGATCTCAAAGTCTTCCGGATATACACCAAAAAACAAAAAGCATGGTTGCAAGCGTCGAGGTAGGTTGGTGTAGCTTAAGGCCAAAATGTCTTTGCAGATTGGATTAGCCTCAGTAAGGTACCAATTTACATGGTCAATTAATTTTGACCATTCTCGGGATGTCTTCTCTCTATTTGCTAAAAGGCCCCCTAAAACCACAATGGAAAGTGGTAAGCCCCGACAATCATCTGCGATTTTTCTCCCTGGAGTTTCTAACTCGGGAGGACATGTTCTTCCCCGAAACACTTTCTTACTAAAGAGCTCCCAACTTTCGCCTTTGTCAAGAAATCGGAGAAAGTAAGGAGGAGTAGAGCTTGCATGTGAAGCTACTTCTTTTATGCGGCTGGTGATCAATATTCTGCTTCTATTCCAATCATCAGGAAAAGCAGTTCTTGCCTCATCCCAGACTTCAGTTTTCCAGATGTCGTCCATGACTATTAGGTACCTTTTTCTTTGCAAGCATTTGAACAAGTGCTCTTTTAATTTTTCTACACCCATGCCTTCTAGTGTCCTCCACAAATCTGATATTTTTATACCCATTTCTTCTTCTAATGTCCTTTGCAGTTCTGATATTTCCATCTGTTTCAAAATTTTAAGCAAGAGCTCTTTAGTTCTGAAATCTTGAGATACATACACCCATGCACGACACTCAAAGTGCCTCTTGACGCCAACATTGTTGTAGATTTTCCGTGCAAGAGTTGTCTTCCCCAGCCCTCCCATTCCAATGATCGAAATGACATCACACTTACGATCCCCTTCAGTAAGTTGCTTCACTAGTGTCGATGTGTCATCAACAAAGCCCACCACGTCATCTTCCTCAACTTCTCTCCTACGCTTGTGTAGTGCCTCCGTCGCCGCTGCCGCCGCTGCATCTACACTCTCTGTAGCTCTTTCAATGCCATACTTTTCTCTGTTGTTGTAGATTTTATTGATTTCATTCTCGATGTCTGCAATCTTATTTCGAACTTCCCGAAGCATCATTGCGTGCATGGGGCTATGAAATATCCTCTCCACTAGGCTTCGCCTCCTGTGCTCTGCAACCTTGAGGATATACATATCAATAACATCCTCAGCCTCGTAAGCCACCTCCCTGATCTGTCCGACTACCTCCTTCACTATTGGATGCTCATTCCGTTTCCCCACGGAGCTCTCCAGGAAGATATGTATAAGCCTAAGCTCCCTATGGAGTGACTTGACTTGATCCTGCACTCCACCAAAGAAATTTGCTTCCTTTTCGAGTTGCTGGGACAAGTACTGTACGAGGGAATTAACAACATGGTCGGCCATATTTCCTTATAATATTGCCTCCCTTAAATCTGCTAGAAATGTTGGAAAGCTGCTAACAAACTGTTTGTCTCTCTCTCTCTCTCTCTCTCACTGTATTTGGTCTTTACTGTTTCTTGGTTGCAGATGGTAGTGATAATTAAGGAGAAAAAGAAATAAGAGGGAAGGAAAGAGACCCTCAGGGATGTGAAGAAAGGGTTGCTCAATTTGGTTATTGGAAAGACATTGACAGTCTAGAGTGAAGCAATTTTCGGTTGATTGGGGGAAAGCTGGGGTTGGTGGGTAGGGAAAGAGAAGAAGGAATGCAGAGTTCAAAAGATGGTGAATAGGAAAGCAGCTCGAACCCCACTCCTTAACGAGGAAGATAAATAAAAGTTGTTGATCCTCTGTTTTTCTCTTAACATAAGAAGTCGTTGCTTTCTGTCTAGTCAACATCCTTGTTTTTTTTTTTTTTTAAATTTCTTGGCCATTTCAACGATGGATTCCCTATAAAATAAAAAAATAAAAAAAATAGTGCTTTTTCCGCTCACCATCATTTTTTGTCTTTTCATTTTGACTACGATGATGAAGTTGTGATAATAGAGAAATTATGAAGTGAAGACTAAAATAAAAGAGTAGTTATAGATACTGCAGTTTTTTAAAACAAAATCATTAACAAATTGCCGTAAAAACGCAAATATTAATTCAACAGTGAAAAGGAGCAAATATATATATATATATATATATATATATATATTATAGAAAAAGAATAGATAAATAGATGTATAGACCGTATGATGCCTTTAAAAAACTTATTAGTGAAATTATATAAAATAGGTTTTAATTAGTTATTTTACATAAAAATTTAGATAAACTAATGCGAATACTAAAACAATCAACTTAAATTTTTCAGCGATTCATACGAGAACCAGTCAAACTTCTATATAGGAGTCTTTTATTTTCAACTTTCTTGTCGCTGTACGAACTTACAAGGTGGTTAGGTGGAAATAACACAATATTTCTCAATGGGATTTACTAGTGTTTCTTCCAATTCATGCTGCTTCGAGGAAGAGAGAATTGGTGTGCTGGCAAGGCATTTTGCAATATATCTAATATTCATGAGTGGGCATTTCCACGTTGTTTTCAAAAAGTAAAGATGAGTAGTGCTATTTCTACTCACCATCCTTTTATCTTTTCTTTTTGGGGTCAACGTTGTTGACACCACATAAGATCGATTCCCTGACTACAAAACACCATCATTGCACTGGGAATCACGGGGACGAGTAGTGATTTTTAGCATATTAGCATGCTTATCAATTCCCTCATTACAAAACATCATCATTGCACTGTGAATTATAGAGATGAGTAGTAATTTTTGGCACACCGATGTACTTAAACAGTAAGCACGTCGGTGTTAAAATATTATAAAATATTATTAAAATAATATTTAAACAGTAAAAAAAAATTTAATATTTTAACACCGTAATAAGAGGGAAGGATCCAAGAAACAGACCCTAGCTCAGAGATGTGAAGAAAGGGTTGCTCAATTTGGTTCTTGGAAAGACATTGAAAGATCTACAGAGAAGCCATCATTTTCAGCTGATTGGGCATTTCCATGTTGTTTTCAAAAAGTAAAGATGAGCAGTGCTCACCATCCTTTTATCTTTTCTTTTTGGGGTCGACGTTGTTGCCGACATGTAAGATCGATTCCCTGAATACAAAAACACCATCATTGCACTATGAATCACGAGGATACTTCACAAACTGACCCCATATATGACTTTCACTAGTGCTAGAGCCATTCACACTTGCCTGCATTAATATTTAAGCTAAGCAAACTCTTAACCACTTTAACTAGCCAAATGTGTGGTCCTCTTTGCTTCATGGCCTGGAGTGCTCTTAGATAGTTGGGATATTACAGAGATAATAATATTCAGTTTCCTCTAGAACATACATTTTCTTCC
The DNA here is from genome assembly GCF_901000735.1 of Corylus avellana. NCBI lineage: Eukaryota > Viridiplantae > Streptophyta > Magnoliopsida > Fagales > Betulaceae > Corylus > Corylus avellana. The sequence goes on along the minus strand of NC_081542.1, from coordinate 8,356,833 downwards.
GATTCACTTTATACCACCATTTCATGAGGTGTGACTTCCAACCAATTGATCAACTCATTGAGGACAATATCATATACTTTTTAAACATTGGAAAATAAATTTTTTAAAATCATTTTATTGCAAAACTACATTTTATTTAAAAAATCATCTGCCTTTTACCGGCTAACTAAAAAATCATATGAATACATGCAATAATAACACATGACAAATTTATAGACTGAGTTGAAAAAACATTCATTTCAAGCGCATCTTACGTTACTTAAAAGCAACATTGGGGTATGGTATTCGTTTTCAACCAATCACGAATGTGTGCCTTCTTGCTTATTTGGATGATGATTGGGCCGGGTGCCTTGATGATCGCCGTCCACAGGGGCTTAATATCAAACCAGATGCTAAGCCCATCAAGCAAGCGCAACAACACTTTCATCCACTCTTCACAAAGAAAATGGATAAATAAAGAAATTATAGGATGTGAATTAGCTTCATAGACCTGAATAATGCATTCCCTAAGGATGAGTCTCCTGTGCTGATCACAAAAATCATGATAGACAAAACCTGCGGATATGAAAAGATTTATTTCATGGATGGCTTGTTTGGTTATAACCAAATCAAAATAGAGGCCGCCAAAATCTGGTCAATACTTCTTGAGAATCCCTACTTTAATAATCTTGTTTTTAAAAAGGTGCCGTTAGAAGGGGATGGAGAGCAGGGATAGGATCTAGAGCTACGGTTATGACAATTTAAAGAAAACTTGTGTACGTTGAGAAAATTGAGGGCATCAATTTAATTACTTTTGTAAACAATTTCAGGGAGAGAAAAGCAGTGAACAAAACAAAAATAAAGAAGCGGATTGAAAGAGCCAAAGATTCACCTATGCAATAATACTCGGGTTTAGTTTGGTTAATGATTGAAAGATTAGTTTGTCAATGTTCAAAATATTGACTACGCTGATGATGTTGTGATGAAAGAGAAATTATGAAGTGAAGACTAAAGTTAAATACTAGTTTATAGATACTACAGCTTTTCAAAACAAAATCATTAACAAATTGCCATCACAAAAGCAAATACTAGTCCACAGTTTAAAAAAAAAAAAAAAAAACCGACAATATATATATATTGAACTAAAAAATAATTTAATCATACATAATAATGTAACAAGCTAACAACAAATAGTAGTAATAATTATTATTTTAAATAAAAGTGATGCTATTTCCATTTGACAGAAATTTCATACAAATTGAATTCTAGTAAACTTTTATAACCCAGCTTCTAAAATTGACATATGTCTCATACCATATGGGAAATGCATTCTAACATATTTATAGGATGCGTGTCCTTTATATGTTTTAACATGTTTAAAGGACACATGTTTAAATGCTGAGTTGTAAGAGTTTGCTTTATAAGAAATTTGGGTCATTTTCATTATTTGGCATAATATAACTTGAAAATTCTTCCCAATTAAAAGAAACCAAGGAGATGAAAGGCAACAGAACTCCATTCAGGTGTCAAAAGATAAGACTTTAATCTCTATGGCAAAACTTAAATCTGTTAAGCTACAACAGCCTAAAGCCAGATGAGTTCAGAAACCTCAGAAAAACCATTCTAAAGAGTTTAATGACAAAAACCCAAACATTTAAACAATGGCATTGGCGGCACTTGCAATCCTTGGCCATAGATCAGCACACTCCTTTCCAATTGGCCCAGTAATAGCAGATCCTGCAACCAGAACAGAACATGCACAAGAGGCTTACAACGACAATTCAAAAAAAAATCCACAAAAAATGAATTACATTATAACAAAAGATGAAACAA